>NC_091154.1:17967850-18267850 GCF_040958095.1 Procambarus clarkii
TTTTCTATCAGAATTTTTTTTTATCCATGTTAGAAGCTTACCTCTAATATGTTTCAGTTTCCAGAACAACCTCTTATGTGGAACTCTGTTCAAAGCCATTTTTTTTTTTAGGTCCAGATAGATGCAGTCAACCCAACCATCTTTTTCCTGTAAAATCTCTGTGGCTCTGTTGCATAGAATCCGAGTAAATTCCATACACAGGATCTTCCAGATCGAAAACCATACTGTCTGTGAGATATTATATGGTTTCTCTGGTACTACGTACCAGCTCAGAAGCTGGTTATTGATGAATCCCTTGTGCTTTTCAAAGGACGTGCTGCCTTCAAGCAGTATATTCCCTCAAAACGTCACCGATTTGGACTGAAATTCTTTGTGCTCTGTGACTGTGAATCAGGAATGGTGTTACACATGATACTTTATTCAGCCACAAATGTAGATATTCCTGCTAAGGACGAACATGGCTTCTCAGGTAGTGTGGTGAAGGCACTGCTTGCACCATATCTGAACAAGGGCCACATATTGTACACAGATAACTATTATACCAGTCCCGTGCTAACGAAATTCTTGCTTGATAATAAGACTGGAGTGTGTGGAACAGTAAAGCCAAACGAAAGGAAATGCCTGTGTTTGACACTGCTATGCAAGTAGGTAATTGCGAGGTAAGAAAAAGTGGTGCAATGCTTTCAGTGCGGTTGAAAGACAGACGTGAAGTGAACATGTTGACCACCATTCACCCTGGTATAATGGTGGACAGTGGCAAGGTGAACAGAACAACAAAGCAAATAATATATAAGCCAGATTGTGTGATGGACTACAACATCAACATGCGTTTAGTTGATAAATGTGACATGATGGTGGGTGCTGTAGTGTACGTAAAACAGTGAAGTGGACAAAGAAAATGATTTTCCATCTTATTGACGTAACAATGCTGAACAGTTACAACATGTTTCTTGTGAAGACAGGTAGAAAACCATATTTCCGTTCGTTTAGTTTTCAAGTTGTGAAACAGTTGCTAGGTAAATTTGGCAAGGACACAACTGGCATACAAAGACCCATTCGAGACCCAATACTGAACCATGCTCCTGCACCCAGGCTCGCTTACAGGGAGGCCTTTCTGATACACCAAATCAAGAAATTACCACCAACTGGAGCTCGTGCAGCAGGCCAGCGTCAGTGTGTTGTGTGTTCCAGTACCAAATTGAGGCCACAGAAACGTAAATTGGTGTTGACGTGGTGCGAAGCGTGTGCCGTCCCTCTGTGCCATATCGACTGTTTCGCACAGTACCACAGTGTAGTACTGTGATCATTAGTACTGGAGTACTAAATGTGTAATTCTTTGGTAAATAAATGTACATATCAAGTTAATTTTTGTGTTTATATTGAAAAAAAACCCAAATACATTGAATATTTCCTGTAAATTATACCATTTTGGTGGGCATACTTGTGACACTAATATGTGAGCGCCTAGTGAGTTTATACCATTTTTATTATATATAATACAACGTCTAATGCTAATAATTGGAACAATATTAGCAAAAAAATTTTTGTGTAAAATGACCCAAGAATACTGTAAATAATTCCTGCGAAAATAAATTCGCGGCAACTCGGGCCGCGTGAGCGGCCGTGAGTGACGGCTGGCTGACGCAGCACCCTTGAGCGCTCACGTTCTGTGACGTCATCGGCCAACTTCTCGGCTCAATTGTGTCATTGGTATGTATAATAGAATTTTTTTATTATTTTTTCCGTGCTCAGGAGACTCAAATTAACATGTTTAGAAGACGAAAAAAAATTTTATTTTTTTTTTTCTTGCGCACAGGGGTGTAAATGCCCCCAGGACCCCTGAGCAGTGTAAGGGTTAAAAAATATTGTGAGTTTTTTCCTCCTGGCGGCCTACGTAACGTACTATAACTGCCCCAAGTGGACTCGTCCAACACTGGTCAACCCATGTGCTCCCGTGCCTCGTGTTATACCACAGTGCTGCGCCATTAGTGAAATATTTTTTTAAATCTTTGTTTTCATAGTAACTTTGAACATTTTTGCCAAGACTATGTCTGGTAGCAGCATCAATCGTTCTTTAGGTGTTAAGTGGAAGAAGGTTGTCCTAGCAATTTGAGACAAGCTATGTGTTGTTCAACCAGTGAGGCGTCACAGGCAGCCAAATGCCTTCAACAAGTGAGGCGCCACAGGCAAGCCAAGCCCCTTCAACAAGTGAGGCGTCACAGGCAAGCCAAATGCCTTCAACAAGTGAGGCTTCACAGGCAAGCCAAGCGCCTTCAACAAGTGAGGCTTCCCAGGCTCCCCAAATGCCTTCAACCAGTGAGGCTTCAGCAGCTGGCAGTCAAAACTAACTTTGCTTAATGAACTGTACAGTACAGTAATTTTAAGTGTTAATTTTAGTGTTGTGTTAGTATAGGTTACGTAAATTGTTAAGAATTCTTAACCTCAAGATGTGTGGCATCAATCAAGAAGACGAACACCAACAAGGTTAGTTGAGGTTTCTAGTTGAATATTTAATAATTATATGTGGCAAGGCAATTCAAATTATGTTGTTTGTAGTATAAAAATAGTTGGAAATGGTCACTTTTGGACTCGTAGGGTGAAAAAGTACCATTATCCGAAAAATGTGATAATCCAGCTGGGGGTCCTTCCCATATAGTCCGGATGATCAAGTGGAGACAGTATACTGGGACTACAGTACATTAGTCGTCTTCCATATTTCTGGTAAGTCTCCCATCTCCAGTGACCAACTATACACTATGGAGAGTGGCCAGCAAAGTGCTTCTGCACACTCTTTTTCAATACCTATGATGAGATTTCATCTGGACCAACAGGCTTTCTCACGTCCACATCCAACATATGCCTCTTGACCTCATCTCTTGTAATTTCGAACCCCTCCAAGGCCGCCTGGTTTACTGCCACCTCTCTTAGTGCAGCGACCACTCCTCGTTCTATTGTGAAGACCTTCTGGAATCTCTTGTTGAGTTCTTCACACACCTCATTGTCATTCTCTGTGTACCTGTCCTCACCCGTTCTAAGTTTCATCACCTGTTTTTTCACTGTTGTTGTGGACATATGAGAGTTCGTTCAATGAGCATTCATATAACAGACACACCATATACTTGAATTTAGTAATGTATAATTATGTATGATGCACAGGAATAATGTTCCCTATCATAGGTCTTATGTTAACAAGGAAGAACATCATTTGAACATTAACCCTTAAAGTGCGCATCACGTCATATGACGTGTTGGACGTTGTTCCAGTCAACTACGCTTCACGTCATCTGATGTGTTGGAGTACTACGCAAGATTTAAACGGCCCGCGGATTCACGGGGTTCACCACACCTTCATCAGGGCTCTTGTAAACAGACGCCATTTTAAAAAAAAATCGTGGGCCAAACTCTCAGGTGTTATTGGCCTCAGTATTGAGTGAGCAACCAAGCCTGACGCACGCAGCATGAGCTAACAGCACTGCTGTTCAGCTTGTGACCACAGCATCGCCTAAAAATGCCAAAATATACTTGTTCATGCTATTATGTAGCAATGATATTATTACAGAAGACCCCTGACTGTGATAAAACTGACCAGGGTTCTGATAATAGCAGGATTGTGGTGATATTTAGTGCTGTGCGCCATGGAGGGAGGCTGGTGGCGATGTCTTCTGACTGTGTGTAGCCACCTTTTTATTGACTGCACTCAGCATACCAGCTTAGTGGTTCGCTATGGTGAACGCAAATGTTGATACTTATATATAACGTGTGTATAGAGGGTATAAACAGCAAGAGAAGGTTTGGAGCCGCCATTTTGGTGAGGGCGGTGGCGTCGTCTGCACGACGCCACCGTGCAGACGACGGTGTTGTTTACTGGTTACCACAATGGTCTTTGGGCACCATACCAGTTTATTTGTACAAGTATGGTGAATAAAACGGGTAGATATTTATATATAATGTGTGTATATAGCGTAATAACACCACACAGTATTGTTGGAGGAGAAATATTAGTGCGTCTGACCTTGAGGGCGGCAGCCATTAGCTGACTGTGTGAAGTCCTACGTCTTTGTGCCTTTACTCACCATACAAGCTTAGATGTACAGTTATGGTGAACAAAACATGTAGATACTTATATATAATGTCTGTATATAGTGAATTATAGAAAAAACAGTATTGTGGGAGGAGAATGTGGGTGAGTCAGATGACTGGAGGGAGGGCAGGAGTGGTTGGCTGGTACATGGCGGTCACTCCTCGTTACTTTTTGACTCATAATAGCTACTTAGTGGTTCGTTATAGTGAACAAAACATGCAGATACTTATATATAACCTGTGCTTATAGTGTAATAACCGACAAAGTATTTGTTCACTGATTGATGAACATAATTGAATCAACAATATGCACACCATATTTTTGAGTACAGCAATGATTCACTCATTTTATTATATAAATATATCAAACTACACACTATTGAATAATATTACAGCAAAAAAACTATGAAAAATCAATCAGAGTCATTGAAATAATTAGGTAATTATCTATTTGTGGCAACTCCGGCCTGACAGCTGGCGAGCAACAGACCGCCTGGGACGCATGTTGAGTCAGTTCCTATAATTTGCCAGACTTCCCCGCCCTATAGCGGGCAATATATGCTACTAACGATTTTTTTATTATTTTTCCCGTGATCAGTGAACACAAATTAACAGGTTAGGAAGAAAAAAATAATTTTTTTTTTTTCAAAATGACATGCGCCTGTGGGGATGACAGGATATTAAAACACTTTCGCCCAGGCATGACGCAGCATTGCATCATCCATTTACTGTCGGTAATCACGGGCATGACGCAGCATTGCGTCATCCACTTTAAATAATCGCCAAAAATCAGATTTTTATCCGATTTTTTTGGGACTGGTTTTAAAATGCGAGCCGATGTCTTCCCATTTTCTTTGTTGCGCCTCGTGGCCCGCAGGCGGCTCGGCACACACCGTCGGCCCATTGTTTTCGCTCCACTGTTGTGACTAGTGTCGCCTCCCCTTGCATCTCAAACGTGTGAACATTTCGGCTATTTTCCGTGCTTATATTTCTTACTGCGGCTTTAGAAACTATCTACGCTTACTGCACGATGGATAGTGATCATGAACAAGGCCCTTCCAGGAAGAAAATTGCGAAAGAAAGGCTTGAAAGGGCGGGAATTGGGAGTGTAGCTGGAAGGCGTCTGAGTGCTCACTCGCGGCTAACGTGTGGCCCATCTTCAACTCGTCGGCGGTTAGAGCGTGACCAGGTTTTTTATTTTATATGCTAATGTTCCTCTAGAGAATTCTATTGCGAACCCATTGAGACCAAAATGAAAGACCTAGGACGAAAATTGAGGTGATCAGAGTGAAAATAGTGAAAATATTTTATCGTGTTTGCGCGCTCCTGGGTAACTCGTTCGCACTTTCTCTGTTTGCTGCAGGTAATTAGCCGGGCTTTTGGAGTTTATATGCATTTAGTGCTGTAGAGAATTCTATTGCGAACACAATGATACCAAATTTAATCTCGTAGGACGAGAATTAAGGTGACAAAGTTGAAGAGAGTATACACTTTCAGAATTTACGCGCGCTCCCGTGAAACCCTGGGACCCAAATCGCGCAGTAGAGGGGTGGCGCGCGGGGTACGCCAAAGTGTTAAACCCCGAGCATGTTAAAGGTTAACCCTTAACCATTAAACCGCGCAAATCATATATATATATATATATATATATATATATATATATATATATATATATATATATATATGCTTTCAGTGACAAAACCGAAACTGCACATGTCATATATATACTGTATATGATTTCGTGTCTAGCGCTATAGTTTAAACGCTCTGCCTGGGATCGGGGCAGCTATAGCACAGCCATGACTGATAGTTGCCAGATGCCACCTAGACAAAAAAATCCTTGCAAACATTCTTGGGTGTGAGAGCTTCAGTATTGAACAAGCCACAAAGGCTGACGCACGCAGCACGAGGCCACAGCACCGCTGTTCAGCTTGTGACCACAGCATCGCCTACAAATGCCATAATATATATGTTCATGCTATTATTTAGCGATGATAGTATTACAGAAGATCCCTGACTGTGATAAAACTGACCAGGATTCTGATAATAGCAGGATTGTGGTGATATTTAGTGCTGTGCTCCATGGAGGGAGGAGTAATGCTGTGAGAGGGAGGATGATGGTGTTGTCTTTTGACTGTGTGTGGCCACCTTTTATTGACTGCACTCACCATACCAGCTTAGTGGTTCACTATGGTGAACACAAATGCAGATACTTATATATAACGTGTGTATAGAGTGTAATAACAGCAATAGGAGTAAGTTGGGAGCCGCCATTTTGGTGAGGGAGATGCATCGTCTACATCTACATCATGCATCTGCACGACTTATGTTGTTTACTGGTGGCCATTATGGTCTTTGGCCACCATACCAGCTTATTTGTACAGGTATGGTGAATAAAACAGGTAGATACTTATATATAATATGTGTATATAGCATAATAACACCACAGACAGTATTGTTGGGGGAGAAATATTAGTGCGTCTGGCCTTGAGGGCGGCTGCCACCAGCTGACTGTGTGAGTAGCTACGTCTTTGTGCCTTTACTCACCATACAAGCTTAGATGTACAGCTATGGTGAACAAAACATGTAAATACTTATATATAACATCTGTGTATAGTGAATAAATGCAAACACAGTATTGTGGGAGGAGAATGAGGGCGAGTGAGGTGGTGCTGAGGGAGGGAGTGGCAGCGAGTGTGTGGCGGTCACTCCTCGTTGCAATTTGACTCACAGTACCAACTTAGTGGTTCGTTATGGTGAGCAAAACCTGCAGATACTTATATATAACCTGTGTATATAGTGTAATAACAGCAAAATATTTTTTTATTGTTTTATGAACATAATAATTGAATCACTAATATGCACACCATAATTTTGAGCACAGCAATGGTTCACACATTTTATTATATAAATATATCACAATTCACTGTATTGAATAATATTACTGCAAATAATTAAGAAAAAATTAATCAGAGACATTGAAATAATTAGGTAATAATATATTTGTAGCAACTGCCGCCTGACAGCTCGAGCGGAGTTGACCTCGTCTGGCGAAGGCTCTGTCAACGCCCCTATTTTTGCCAGACTTCCCTACCATATTGCGGCTAAAATATGCCACCTACAATTTTTTTGTTATTTTTTCCGTGATAAGGGAACAAAAAGGAACACTTTTATAAGACGAAAGAATTTTTTTTTTTTTTTTTTTTGTGCCAGTGGGTGTTAAAGCCATTTGGACCCCTAGCGGTTTGAGGGTTAAACTGCGCATATTGGGGGGGCCCCAAAAGTTAAAAATGTTTGAATTGTGTAAAAATAACTTAAAAATGTTAACCAAGTCTCCAACTTATTGGCTTTAGTGCCGTGAAACTTTACTCAAAATATTTTCAGAAATTGATTTTAGACGAATTAAAAAGAATAAGAACCTTTTGCTGATAAGGAGAACAGCTCCTATTAACTGGAACTGAGGGATAATGCAGTAATAAAGAGATGCAAGCACCTGTCTGATGCTCAAAGAAGAATAGTAGTAAGAAGTGTCCACAAAGTGGACACTTCTGGTCCTTTTATAGCATTGCTGAGTAATACATAATAACACAAATAATAATGAGTAACTACATTATTATGCTCTATTTTGTTACGTATCATACAAATACATAATCCAATGTTTACGTATGTTACTTTCATCAATGTCCCAAAAAAAAAATTTTAGGGGAATTTTTTTTTTTTTTTTTTTTTAAGAATTTAGTTTTTTTTTTCTCCTTTGTTTATTATTTGATTTCGTTGCAACTTTTACATCCTGGAGAGTGCATACTCTTCCCTAACTATGTAAAGATAGAATGAAATTGGTCAACAAATAAATCAGTCACAACTCGTGGAACTTGGGACTTTGAATTTTTTTGGCTGACTTTTTCTCAGATTTCGAACTCTATTTTCTTTGTCTCTTTAGGTTGTTTTGATGATTAGGGACCAGATTAGTGCTTTTTCACTTACATAAAGTATACCCCCCTAAATATATCCCCTAAATCATTTAATTATTATAATTATCCCTATACTTTGCTTTTGGGGTGGGGGAGGGAGGTATTTTTTCTTGACTTCATTTCAACACCTATTGACCTACAACCTTCACATATTCGAATACGAATGCCAAACAATATTTATTAAAACATACAATTAAATTAACAAATTAGAACTACCTTTATTCATTGTCAATAACTTCAACTTCACTTATCTCTGAAACTAGTTTCAACTTTGAGTGGCTTGTAAAATTCCAGTTTTTGACCGATTCTCACCATTTTGACATTGTGTGCTCAGCTGTCTGCTCTACAATCCCTTGAGAATGGATTTTTCATAAACACTGCATGGTTGGAGTTATATATATTTTTTTGGTCTTAATTTGCCGCATATTTTAAATGCCACATTGACGATTTTTTTTATAGTAAACTATACTGAAAACCTGTATCTAATTTCATGAAAATGAAGGTCATATGTTATTCTGAGAGAATAACAACATCAAATGAACGATTTGGTGATAGTTTATATTTTTTATTCTGATTTGAAAATCTGAAATTTTCAATATTCAATTTTCAAATTATTTTTTATTCTCTTATTTTTCAAGTTATGGTGTGATCATTTAGACAATGTTGGAGCATTTGCCTTGCTGATAATGCACAAAATTTTTTAAAGTGTTTGTGCAAGTTTTAAAAACTTGAGTTATGTTAAATTATATATGTATGTTTTGCACGGTTTAAGGGTTAAGTAGTAGTAGTTTGATTTTGATTAAATTAATGCAATAATTTCACGAGTTCTGATGTTTTACTGATCATTCATACTTTTCCTTTACAGGTCATCACTGAACTGTATGAAGAACAGTTGCACTGGCAGCCGAGTCAGGCGCTCATGTAGGTGAGACAATTCTCCATGTTAGCACATATCAGTGTTGCAAACACAGTGATGCTGGTGTCAATACTAATCGCCTCAATATATGCCTCGATATCCAACCCATGTGAGAGCACACCCTTGGCAGCCAGTGTACATAACAATTCACCTCTTTAAGATTGCCACATGCAAAATTACCATCGTCTGCAATTGAAGATTATGCATTTTCACAAAGTGCTTCACATCTACTGACCTTCACCAGAAGTCGTGTGTGCTTAAATGATGTACGTTTTCACTTTAAGCATTGTAATAAAAGTGAAATATTTTCCTTTTGTGTTGTCCAAGATTTCAGTCTATTGAAATTCCACATTAGATTTTTTCACTTCTACCCCATTTTCTATGTGTAAGAAAACTTGATGATGTGATAATTTTTTAGTCATTACCTAACCTATATGTCCCTCATAAATTATTAAATTAATACAATTCAGTTTATGGCAATAAGAACAAGACTAGGAACTGCAGCGTACTGTATATATATATACGTTAGAAACAAAGTAGCATGCAGCAGCAGCCACACTTGTTATTCTAGATTCTTGTTAAAATTGTATTGATAAAAAGGATTTAATAAACAAAAAAATTATAAAACATTTTCTTAAAAACATATTTTAATGCATTACATAGAAGTAAGGTTAGAAGAAATAATCCCTTAATGGGAAACTAAATTGAAAAGGAAAAACTAATGATACACAGGAAGTTTATATTGGAAAAGTTGTGCACCCTGAGGATTCCAGATTTTGAAGAATATCTTGCTGCATAAATAGATATATGTTGTGTAGTATTTATACTATATCAGTATTCGGAGTTGCTTAAAGACAGTATGTACATTTTATCTGGTAACATTTTATGAGAGAAGCCACATTTTTGGGAGCATATCTTTGTAAAGAAAAAATACATCTGCATATATAATAAGAAACATGAGTCTTCATTCAGAAAAAGTACACAAGTGTACTATTTGTCAAAGGATTGTTTCATGTAGATCTACCCTAGTAACACACATGAGAGTTCATACAGGTGAAAAACCTTATCATTGCTCGCATTGTCAAAGGAATTTTGCATGTAGGTCTAGTCTAGTATCACATGTTAGAATCCATACTGGAGAGAAACCTTATAAATGTTCAGAGTGTTCAAAAGCCTTTGCATGTAAATCTACTTTAGTATCACATGTCAGAGTTCATACAGGAGAAAAACCTCATCAGTGTTCAGTGTGTTCAAAAGCCTTTACATGTAAATCTACCTTAATATCTCATGAAAGAGTTCATACTGGAGAGAAGCCCCATCAATGTCCAGATTGTCTTAAAACATTTTCTCAAAATTCGGATCTAGTTAAACATTTGAGGGTTCATACAGGAGATAAACCTTATCAGTGCACAGAGTGTTTGAAAGATTTCTCGGATAGCTCTCATCTTTTAAGACATATGAGATGTCACACAGGAAAGAAACCATTTCAGTGTTCGGTGTGTTCAAAATACTTTATACAAAAATCTAATTTAGCAACACACATGCGAGTTCATTCAGGAGAGAAGCCATATTCCTGTACAGTATGTATAAAAGTTTTTACGCGAAAATCAGACCTACAAACACACATGAGAGTTCATACGGGAGAAAAGCCTTATCAGTGTACAGTGTGTCTTAAAAGCTTTTCACAAAAATCAACTTTAGTAACACATACGAGAGTTCATACAGGAGAAAAACCATATCAATGCTCAATATGTTTAAAGCCCTTTAAACAGGAAGCCCATCTAGGAGCACATATGAAAATTCATTTTGGAGAGAAATCATATCGATGTTCAGAATATCTAAAAAACTTTAGGATAAAAATGATACAGTAAAATATAAATGATCATACTGAAAACAAATTGTTGGATTGTGCATGTCTAAATGTGAACTGTGAAATAACATACAGAAGGAAAAACAAAGTTGTTTATATGAAAGGTACAGTAATTTAATTTTTAATAGATTAATACGGGAAAGTTTGTGCAGTGTTGAAATGACATTTGGGTTTCCTTCTGTATATGACTTTGGATATTGATTTACTCTAGTGATCCATTTAATGGTTTGTAAAAGGAAGAAACCCTGCAAAATTCAAAGTATTTAAATGAGTTTTTATATAAATCTACACTGATGAAATAAGTTTCATGCAGGAAAAACTGCTGGATTAATTGAATTAATCCGTTCCACACCCCCTAAAATATTAACTTAAAAATACATTTTATACTGAATACAATTTTTTTTCTCTAACTACCATTCAGTACATATGTTTATCTTACCTTTATGGAGAACTCTTGATGCCATATGAAAGATGGTGAGTAGGGGGAGGAAGAGAAGTGTTACTGTTTTGAATGGGGAGTCCCCTTCCATTATAACATCAGGCAGTGATGACTTCTCTGGCGTACACACTCTCCTACATTTTGCCTGCACACCACTAGGACCTGGTTGTGGTTCATTGCTTGTTTGTCTCACAAAAAATTTGTCCATGGAAATTTGCTTTTCCCTTCGTTTTCCCAAATGTTTTCCCAACATTTGTCTGTATTGATGCATCACAGTGTCATTGAAAAGGTTGACGCAACGGCCTAATGTAGCTTGATTTGGGTGAGTCGTTTCAGCAAAAGTTTGCAGTTCTTCCCATACTGCACACATTTTCTTAATTTTTGAGGAAGGGACATTTTGTACTGCCTTCTCCCCTGAAGAAATTTCCTCAGCTACCTCTTGTTGCTGCTCCTTTAGCAGGACTTGGAGTTCTTTGGTGGTCAGTTCTTCGCTGTGTTCCTCCACCAACTCCTCAATATCAGCACCATCCAACTCCAAGCCGAATTGCCAGCCCAGATAAACAATTTCCTCAACAAGATGCATTTCAGGTTCAGACTCAAACCCTCAAAGTCTCGTTCTGAACACATTCAGGCCACAATTTTCTCCAGCCAGAGATCATGGTTCTTACAGTCACTTCTTGCCAGGCTTTGTCTACGAATTTTAAAGCACTACAAATGTTAAAATGGTTTTTCCAGAACTCTTTGAGGGTGAGGATTGTGGCATCAGTCACTTCGACATATCTCCGAAAAAGTGCTCTTTCATAAAGTTTCTTAAAATTGGCAATGATTTTCTGGTCCACAGGCTGAAGTAGAGAAGTGGTGTTGGGAGAAAGGAACTTTACTGTAACAAAACTAAATTCCTCCATCAATGAATCCTCCAAGCCCGGAGGAAAGGCAGGAGCATTGTCGAGGAGAAACAGGGCCTGGAGTGGCAAACTTTTCTCCTGCAGATATTTTTTGATGGCACTTCATTTACCCACTTGGTAAAAAATTGCCTCGTCACCCATGCCTTAGCATTAGCCCTCCATATCACACACATTTTGTTTTTCTGCACATTATATTTTTTGAAAACCCTTGGATTTTTGGAATGATACACAAGCTAGGGTTTAATTTTCAAATTACCACTCGCATTACCACACAGCACAAGAGTAAACCTTTCAAGTTTCATAGGCTTGTGTCCGGGCAATGACTTCTCCTCCTTGGTAATGTATGTATGTCTTTGGCATCTTTTCCAGAATAGCCCTGTCTCGTCACAATTGAACACTTGTTGTGGTAGGTATGCCTCACTGCACAAAATCATTAAATTTGCCAATAAATCTTTCACCAGCTGGTTTGTCAGAGCTGGCACTCTCTCCATCTCCTCATAACACTATTAATGCCACTTCTTTTTCAAAATTTCTCAAACTATCCTCTGCTCACCTTAAACTCTTTCGCATCTGCATCACTCATTCCAGGGGTTTTCTTTATAAGATCTTCATGCAATTTCCTTGCCTTTTCACAAATGATGATATCTGAAAAACTATCACCTGTTTATTCCTTGCTGTGTACCCAAATTAATAACAACTGTTCAACATCCTTAAGTGTTTGTGTTCTGTGTTTTGTGATTATTGCTACGCCTTTTGCCACTTTAGCATTCATAATGTAATTTTTCTTAGCAATTATGGTGATATCGTTGACTGAGACTTGTTATACTGTGTAACTAGTTGAGCAACCTGCACACCATCTTCATGTTTACGAATATCTCTTGTTTTTCCTCTATGGTCATTCTTACGTGTGTTTTCATATGTTGAACCTTACCACTGACTTTCTTGGGACCCATGGTGTGATATATAATAATCAGTTTTATGTTAAAAAAAAAAATCACCAAAATAATGGAATTTTTTATAAGCGTGATCATCACTAAGCGGGCAGATCGGCCCGTGCGACCAGGAACCATGCGCTCGGTTGACCCAAACGCGTATCAACGAATATCGTTAGTCGACGACACTAATCATAAGTCGAGTCGCATTTTCTGATCAAATTTATATCGTAAATCGAAAATATCGTAAGTCGGGGCAATCGTAAGTCGAGGTGTCACTGTATTAATAACAGTGTTCATTATAAGCTAACACAATTACATACACAACAAATATAAGTGAAGAAAGTATATACAGGAAACCCTATAACTTGGCTAAGATTAAATGTGAACTTCAGGTTAAGTTCAAGTTAGTTTTTTTCTCGACATGTGAACTTTAAAAATTCTCTTAATTAAATTAAGATACTGCTTTTAAAGACTATGAAATTGCCACTTGCATTTTCTTTTTTTAATACAATGAGAGCTTGTTACAACAAGTTACATGTGGTGGAGTTGATTCATTGGAGCATAGAATGTATATGATCCACCATGGGGCCCACTTGGGGCCAAATTTTTATTTATTATTAATTTCTTTCCGCTGTTTTGTAAAAACTGTATCATGCACATACAGATTTTTCTTATTATACACAAATCCTCATAGAAATGAAATTCTTTGTCTGAATTTTAAAGTGGAGAAGGTAAAAAAATATAAAATAAAGCAGCAGCACTCTACAGTATACAAATAAAAGTAGAACGTAGGTTAACCAATGTTTACTACCTTACCAGGAAAGCAGCATTGTGTAGTCTTTGTTAATAATCCTTACCAGGAGAGCAACGTTGTGTAGTCTTGGTTAATAATCTTGAGTGCACAAAATTTGGATTTGTATGGAGTATTCAGTATTTACAGTATGTAAGGTAACAACTATATGGTAACAGTACTGTACACTAGAATCCACAGTTCAGAACATGAACCAAATTTTGTGTAAAAAAAAAAATCCATAAAATTTCTAGTGTATTACATAACCTTCACTTTGTACATCTTACTAGTTACTGCAGATGATGAGTCACAATAACGTGGCTGAAGATGTGATGACCAAACCACACACCAGAAGATGAAGAAACAACAACTGTTTCAGTCCATCCTGGACCATTGTCAAGTTACATATGATGACTTGATAATGATCCAGGATGTTGTTTCTTCATGTTCTAGTGTGTAGTTTGGTCGTCTTACTTGTAACATCAGCTCATTTGGCACTACTAGGAAAGGAGTCTTGGCTGTAGATTGGGTATTTCCAAAGATGAACTGGTGGCTGGTGTTAAGCTAACCTGGGCTTGCAGTCATCAAACATTTACACCTCCACTTACGACACCTGTACATAAGCTAACCTGGGCTTGTGGTCACCAAAGATTTACACTTACGACACCAGTACATCTTTCCTCAACCATGGCAGCTTTGTTTACATTTATTAGACAATTTATAAACTGCAAGGAGCTAAGAGGTGGTTTATAACAATAATAATCTTGGGAAGTTTTGAAGCTTGTAAACTGTTAAATACATTTCAATAAAGCTGCAATTATTGAAGAAAAATATACAGATTTCATAAGTGGTTGCATAAATGCGTGTTTAACCTTCGTGCTGCGTGGCTTTTACTGTGAGATTCTGGTGGTGTGTGGAAAATACAGTGTTCCCCCAATTTTTTTTTTTAATTGCTAAAATCCCTTCCCTGAACATGTACATGTAAACAAAATATAAAAAAAACATACTTTGGCTGTGGTGACGTGGAGAAGATGTGATGTGACATCACCGATACGGGTTTGCCTGTGCAGGTACCTCCCAGAGGCAGTCGCGTGGATGATTCAAGATTCGCAAGTTGCCACAAATATATTTAAAATTAATTTTAATGCTTTCTAATTACTATTTTTATTGTATCTAATGCACATTTGTGTCCTTTACGATATGTATACAGTAGAATGTTCATAATGTTTCAAGAAATTGTGATTCATGTCGCTAATGTGTCAACAAAAATGTTTATTGTCGCAACATTACTTGATTAATATTTAATTTATATACACTATGTACACTCACACACAATATTTACACGGTCATGCACTGTATTACACACTCAGTACTTTGGAAGTGAGTGATAATCAAAGCAGCCATCCATGGTACAAAGCACGACTTTGTTCTTGAGGCACCAGGTACACACACACATTATTGCTTCCTGTTTCTTCATTCTGTGTGCTTGCAAACAATGCACTCACGTACACCCTTGGCTTTAGTTCCTGTAGGTGGGTATATAGCCATGCTTGTGAACTATAAGATAGTCTTGAAAAGATCTGGGAAAATATCAATGACAAAATTCTGTCCTGGTACAAAGCAATACTGAAATTTTTGTCTGATATTGCTGAACATTTTTTTCACTTTTCAAAGTCAAGAATTTTGATCAACATTTGCAATGTTTTCAAAGTGTAGGAACTGTCCTTGCCAAGGAAGGCAACGCAAGGCAAGGCAAGGTAACCATAGAAAAATCAGGAACTGTCTCACAACATGTACTTGTTGAACACTGGGCTTGGAACAGCGCTGTCTTTGTTCCTTTGTTCCATTGTATTACATGTTTCATAAAATGTTTCATAAGCAGACACAGAGCTCAGAACACACACAATTCAGTCACAGTGGTGTCCTTCCATCGTGTCATACGTGAAGCAGGTAATAAGCCACCTGCAATACATTGCAGTTGCAATGCATACCTGTTGGTTTTATCAACAAGATGTTGCATGAATGGCTCATCAAAATAAGCCATAAAATAGTCACTTTCATGCATATCTTCACCTGTATATGAGAAAGTGGGTTGCAACATCAACATCAGTATCATCAAATTGTGGTTTGTGTGGTATAAAATTAGAACACAGTCCTGCCTTGCGAATTCACCCGTGCTCCTTGTAATGGCACCACCACCACAAATGGCAATAAACATAAGAACAAAGGCAACTGCAGAAGGCCTATTGGCCCATACGAGGCAGCTCCAATTTATAACCACCCAATCCCACTCATATACTTGTCCAACCCGCGCTTGAAACAATGGAGGGACCCCACCTCCACCACGTTACGCGGTAATTGGTTCCACAAATCAACAATCCTGTTACTGAACCAGTATTTACCCAAGTCTTTCCTAAATCTAAACTTATCCAATTTATACCCATTGTTTCGTGTTCTGTCTTGTGTTGATACTTTTAATACCCTATTAATATCCCCTTTGTTATGTCCATTCACCCACTTGTAAACCTCTATCATGTCACCCCTAACTCTTCGCCTTTCCAGTGAATGCAACTTAAGCTTTGTTAATCTTTCTTCATATGAAAGATTTCTAATTTGGGGAATTAACTTAGTCATCCTACGCTGGACACGTTCAAGTGAATTTATATCCATTCTATAATATGGCGACCAAAACTGAACTGCATAATCTAAATGGGGCCTAACTAGAGCAAGATATAGCTTGAGAACCACACCAGGTGTCTTGTTACTAACGCTGCAATTAATAAATCCAAGTGTCCGATTTGCCTTATTACGAACATTCATGCATTGATCCTTTTGTTTTAAATTCTTACTAATCATAACTCCCAGATCCCTTTCGAAATCCGACTTCGCAATCCCAACATCATCTAGCTCATATCTTACAACTCTATCATCATTACCTAACCTCAGAACTTTACATTTATCAGCATTAAACTGCATCTGCCAATCTTTTGACCATTTCAAAACCCTATCTAGATCAACTTGAAGTGATAGTGAGTCCTCCTCCGAATTAATTTCCCTACCGATTTTCGTATCATCAGCAAATTTGCAAATGTTGCTACTCAAACCTGAATCTAAATCATTTATATATATTATAAACAACAGAGGTCCCAGGACAGAGCCTTGAGGCACTCCACTTACAACATTTTCCCACTCTGACTTGATTCCATTTATACTAACTCTGTTTCCTTTGGTATAGCCATGCCCTAATCCAGCTTAATATAGCACCCCCAATACCATGAGACTCTATCTTTTTAATCAGTCTTTCATGTGGCACTGTATCAAAAGCTTTGCTAAAGTCAAGGTACACAACATCACAATCCTTACCACTATCAACTGCCTCAACTATGCTAGAATAAAAAGATAACAAATTTGTTAAACATGAACGGCCATTTATAAAACCATGTTGCGACTCAATTATTAATTTGTTTTTCAAGATGAAGACAAATTTTATTTGCTATTATAGATTCGAGTAACTTTCCCACAATAGACGTTAGGCTAATTGGTCGATAGTTAGACGCAAGTGATCTATCTCCTTTCTTAAAAACTGGTATCACATTAGCAACTTTCCAAAACTCTGGCACTCTGCCTGACTCTATAGATTTATTAAATATGGTTGACAGTGGGTCACAAAGCTCCTCTTTGCATTCTTTAAGCACCCTGGCAAACACTTCATCCGGCCCTGGGGATTTGTTTGGTTTGAGTTTTACTATTTGTTTAAGAACATCCTCCCTGGTAACTGCTAAACTCGTCAACCTGTCCTCGTCCCCACCCACATAGAATTGTTCGGCTGAAGGCATATTGTTAAGTTCCTCTTTAGTAAATACAGATACAAAATATTTATTAAAAATACTACTCATCTCTTCATCACTATCTGTTATTTGACCTGTCTCAGTTTTTAATGGACCTATCCTTTCCCTAGTCTTAGTACGATATAACTGAAAAAACCCTTTAGGATTTGTCTTTGCTTGCCCTGTTATGCGAACTTCATAGTTTCTTTTTGCTTTCCTTATCTCTTTTTTAACATTTCTAACCAGTTGTACGAATTCCTGTTCTAAAGTGACCTCCCCATTTTTAATCCTTTTGTACCAAGCTCTCTTTTTACCTATAAGGTTCTTCAAATTCTTTGTTATCCACTTTGGGTCATTAGTATTCGATCTATTTAATTTGTATGGTATACTACGTTCCTGTGCTTTGTTTAGAATATTCTTAAATAAGTTATATATTGAATCCACATCGAAATCCCCATTTAAGTCACCTATCGCTGGGTTCATGTCTCGCTCTAAGACCGGCCCACACCCCATACCCAAGACTTTCCAATCAATTTGACCCAAAAAATTTCTTAGGCTATTAAAATCAGCTTTTCAAAAATCTGGCACTTTAACAGAATTTTCTCCATTCTATTCCATTCTATGCTAAATCTGATTTCTTTGTGATCACTGTTCCATAGCTCACTCCCTATTTCGATGTCATCAATTTTTGTTTCCCTGTCAGTTAACACTAAATCTAAAATATTATTTTCCCGTGTTGGTTCCTTAATGTGTTGCGTAAGAAAGCAATCGTCAATTAATTCTAGAAAATCTTCTGCTTCACTATTCCCTGTTTTTTGTTCAACCAGTTTATTCCACTAAAATTAAAGTCACCCATGACAAATACTGTTAGATCTAGATGCTCTAGATATTTCATCCCATAGATGCTTTGCTTCCATTCTGTCTAAATTTGGTGGCCTATATATAACTCCTATTATAATATTATTAGCTTTTTCGTTTAATTCTATCCAAATAGTTTCTGTGTGTGGCTCAGTTTTGATTCCCTCTTTGAGACTACATTTCAAATTGTCCCTAACATATATGGCTACTCCCCCTCCTCGTCTAATATATCTATCTGTGTGAAATAGTTTAAATCCATTTATTTGATATTCAGCTAATAGTTCTCTATTTTCTACATTCATCCACGTTTCGGTAAGTGCAATAATATCTATTTTTTCTCTGCAGACAAGAGCATTTAATTCGTTAATTTTATTTCTTAGACTTCTACTGTTAGTGTAATATACCCTAAGTGAATTGTTATTTTGAGGCCCTTTTCTTTCCCTGATCATTTTGCCAATTCCTTTCTCCCACAAACACATACTTTTATTACATCCTTCCTCCAAATCGATTCCCATACCTCTATCTACTAACAGTTTAAACCCAAACAAACACCTCTAACCACTTCTTCCAACGAGTTCACAACAGCAACAACCCCAGCCCTCGATAGATGCACCCCATCACGAGCATACATTTTATTTCTTCCATAGAAGTGTTCCCAGTTGTCTATGAAAGATATTGCATTTGATTTGCAATATCTTTCCAGCCGGCAATTGACACCAATTGCCCTCGACATCCATTCATTTCCCACTCCCTTTCTTGGAAGAATGCCACATATGATCGGGATTCCTCCCTTGCTCCTAACTAATTCAATGGCTGTCCAGAATCTCTATATTAGTTCCTCACTCCTAACTCGCCCAACATCATTACCCCCTGCACTAATACAAATAATGGGTTTGTTTCCATTTCCCGTCATAATATCATTCATGTTTCCAACAATATCACCAATTCCAGCTCCCGGATAGCAAACCCTTAATCTGTTCCCCCTATATCTGGCACAAAACGTTCTGTCTAAATACCTCACCTGGGAATCTCCCACAACCAAAATTCGCTTCGATTCTCCCTTTTCCTTTCGAGCAGTTTGAGGGACCTGCGCTTCAATGCTCCTCGTTGCTTTGCCTCCACTTTGAACAACAGGATCACCACAGCACTCGTCCTCTAATACGTCAAATGCATTAAAAGTCCTTAGGTGTAGGCTATTAGTTTTCGGTTTTGCCAAGGTCTTTTTAAGACCCCTGTCTTTCACAACTTGCCAAGATGAGGTCTTCTTAATACTGGTCCCGTCAGTCCTTCTTAATGAGGTCCCGTCAACACTGGCCTCCTCCTTCGTTTCCTCCCGAAGTCTCAGCCGTCGTACCTCCTCCCGCAGGGAATCCGTCTCTGCTCTCAGAGCTCCAACCAGACTCACCAAATCCTTCACTAATCCTTCCATTATTGCAATAATAATGTTACTAGAATCGGAGCTCCAGCTAGCACAACCTCTCACTGTGACTGCACAACACCACCATGGAAGCTGCTAGCACTCTGTTCATCTATGCTACTTGTATCAGAAGCAGCATTACTGATCCCAGAAAACGACTCATCTATAGTATCACTTTATTCAAAAATTGGAAATGACAAAGGTGGTGATGATAATGGTGAGTACAATGGCCTGGGAGGTCGCAGCACACCTGGCACTCAACCTCTACTTTATATGCTCGCTGTATCGTCCTCATCCATGCTGTATTACTTGTATCCAACACGTGTTAGGTCTTTATCGTGCCTTGCTTCATCAATATCACTACCCTTATCTTCTTCAAACCAATAAAGTCTGAATTTCATCATCAGAGAGCGATCTTTCGACACTGCGTCAGACAGGGGATTGGGAGTAAGAGGCGAGTGTGTCAGCCATGGTTGCTCACTCAGAACTGAGCTAACCCTAGGGTATGCTGGGAATTTTTTTCAAGGTGGCTGCCGCTCACTGGAGGTCTCGGGTGTCCATCTCGTACCCAACCTACCACGCATTTTGAATCTTACCATATCCTAACATCGCTCACATGTCGGGTGGTGTACCACCATACTCTGTGTTATGTCGGATGGTGCAGTGCAGGGGTTAATCCTGGCCCAAATTACCTCCCTCCTCCTTACTAGCTCCTCTTTCCTTATCTTTGAATTATCCAGATAAGTACGTCTTTTATTATTGTAACGTGCCATTAGTTCTAGGTATAATTGTTAAGTGCTCACTAAGCCAGTGTTTTGAGCCCCAAGTGTTCCTCTGGGGTGGCCTAGGGTGACCATGTGGATGTGTTTTTAAGTTACCAAGTGTTGTATTCTGCCCTTAACATTTAGACTGCTAATTGTTAATAGCTGACTGACATACTCTCATGTGCTCAAGAAAAAAAATAATGAAAAAAAAAATATTTTTGACATTGTTAATTAGATTTTAGGAAGCACAAAAATCCAATTAAAACATCTCTAGCTCTTGTGGTTTAGCTGTAGTAGGCTGGAGAAGTTGCATATTTTTAGGTAAAATGAGTTGGTGCTGCATGGGAATAACTTTGTTGATTTATTTTCATTGTTTCTCACTTTATTTATTTAGGTTTTTCATACTAACAGGTTGTATTTGTGTGTTAAAGGTACTGTCTGTTATGTATAACTTTGAAAATATAAGTATGTATGGATATACAAGTATAGATAAACAGACACCCATATACTTATTCATTATAATATATGTATACATATATTATAAGCCTAAATCTTAAAATTGCATATAACCCACATTTTGCCTCAAATATGTACATGGTAATCATTTATTTGCCGTTGCTAAAAGTTTTGTCTCTCTATGGTTGCCCTAAATGTTCAGACTCTGGATGGTGATATTGCCAAGCAATGGTCATCATTTTCTTACTAAGGCCCTAGAAGGAAAGTGAGGGACAGTATTTTTTTCCAAGATGAGGGAGGGTTACTAGAGCCCTGAGGAGGTTGATGTGAATCCCGTGTAGCCGCGGGACTTTTAAATCTTGCGCGGTACTCCAAAACATCATATGATGTCGTGAGCAATTTATCGACAGTTACTCAAGACATATGATGTTTTGCGCAGTTTAACCCTCAAACCGCGCATATCATATATAAATGATATCAGTGACAAAACCGAAACCGCGCACATCATTTATATATGATTTCGTGTCTAGCGCTATAATTTAAACGCCCCGCCTGGGATAGGGGCAGCTATAGTACAGCCACGACCGATAGTTGCCAGATGCCACCTAGAAAAAAATCCAGGCCAACATTCTTGGGTGTTACAGCGTCAGTATTGAGCAAGCCACCAAGGCTGGCGCACGCAGCACGAGGTCACAGCACCGCTGTTCAGCTTGTGACCACAGCATCGCCAACAAATACCATAATATAAATGATACTGCTATTATTTAGCAGTGATAGTATTACTGAAGCCCCCTGACTGTGATAAAACTGACCAGGATTCTGATAATAGCAGGATTGTGGTGATATTTAGCGCTGTGCTCCATGGAGGGAATAGTAATGCTGTGGGAGGGAGGGTTGTGGCGTCGTTTTCTGACTGTGTGTGGTCACCATTTATTGACTGCACTCACCATACCAGCTTAGTGGTTCGCCATGGTGAACACAAATGTAGATACTTATCTCATACTATACACACGTTATATATAACAGCGAGAGGAGTAGGTTGGGAGCCGCCATTTTGGTGAGGGAGGAGCGTCGTCTGCACGACTTGGCATGTTGTTTACTGATGGCCACTATGGTCTTTGGGCACCATACCAGCTTATTTGTTCAGGTATGATGAATAAAACAGGTAGATACTTATATATAATGTGTGTATATAGCGTAATAACAACACAAACAATATTGTTGGACAAATATTAGTGCGTCTGGCCTTGAGGGCGGCCACCGATCAGCTGTGTGAGTAGCTTCATCTTTGTTGCTTTACTCACCATACAAGCTTAGATGTACAGTTATGGTGAACAAAACATGTAAATACGTATATATAAGTCTGTGTATAGTGAATAAATACAGAAAGAGTATTGCGGGAGGTAAGTGAGGGTGAGTGAGGTGGTGTTGAGGGAGGGAGTGGCAGTGAGTGGCTCGCTGGTGTTTGGTGGTCACTCCTCGTTGCTTTTTGACTCACAAGACCAACTTAGTAGTTCGTTATGGTGTACAAAACATGCAGATACTTATATATAACCTGTGTATATAGTGTAACAACAGCAAAACTATTTGTTTATTGTTTTATGAACATAATAATTGAATCACTAATATGCACACCATAATTTTGAGTACAGCGATGGTTCACACATTTTATAATATAAATATACCACAATTCACTGTATGGAATAATATTACTGGAAAAAAAAACTAAGAAAAAATAAGAGACATTGAAATAATTAGGTAATATATTTGTGGCAACTGCCGTCTGACAGCTCGGGCGGAGTAGAACTCGTCTGGTGAAGGCTCTGCCAACGCCCCTTTTTTGGCACACTTCCCTACCCTATTGCGGCTAAAATATGCCACCTACGATTTTTTTGTTATTTTTTCCGTGATCAGGGAACAAAAATGAACACTTCTATAAGACGAAAGAATTTTTGGGATTTTTTTTTTTTTTTTGCACCTGTGGGTGTGAATTCCATTTGGGCCCCTAGCGGTTTGAGGGTTAAGGGTTAAGGAAAGTAGATCTTAACACTAGAATTGCTGATTGTAACCCTCATCTCCTGCCTATGAGGCCACAGGTTGCTTGGCTATGCAATGTTTAAATTCTCTAGGCATCTCACGCATCCCAACAGTTGCACATGTTCTTTGTCCGTTATACGTATACATTGTCACACAACAGGGCTGAAATTCTTAGCAGGTTCCCCTGAGCATTTCTAATGTTACTAAACTGTTGTCCTAATTTTCCCGAACCTAACTTATCCAAGGACCTATGAACAAAAAATGGGGCATCATGTCAATTGCCCATAGGGAAATTATATGTCAAAATGTGCCGTATTATTCAGAAGGATGGGTTGGAAAATCTCACTTTGGTTACTTATGACCCAGGAGAACTCTCGTCTAGTCTAAACGTTAAAGTATTTTGTCCGGTGTTAGCACCTGGAGTAGATGTACTCACCTAGTTGTGCTTGTGGGGGTTGAGCTTTGTCTCTTTGGTCCCGCCTCTCAATCGTCAATCAACTGGTATACAGATTCCCGAGCCTATTGGGCTCTATCATACTTGTATTTGAAACTGTGTATGGAGTCAGCCTCTACCACATCACTTCCTAATGCATTCCATTTATTAACTACTCTGACACTGAAAAAATTCTTTCTAACGTCTCTGTGGCTCATCTGGGTGCTAAGTTTCCACCTGTGTCCCCTTGTTCGTGTTCCACCCATGCTAAAGATTTTGTCTTTGTCTACCCTGTCAATTCCCCTGAGAATCTTGAAAGTGGTTATCATGTCTCCCCTTAGTCTTCTGTTTTCCAGGGACGTGAGGTTCAGCTTCTTTAGCGTTTCCTTGTAGCTTATTCCTCTCAGTTCCGGGACAAGTCTGGTGGCATACCACTGAATCTTTTCTAACTTTGTCTTGTGTTTAACTAGGTATGGACTCCAGGCTGAAGCTGCATATTCCAGGATTGGTCTGACATAAGTGGTATACAGGGTCCTGAACGATTCCTTACACAAGTTAGGAATCGTTCACTAATGTCTTAAAAAGTACAGTATCATTATTGGTGTAGCATCTCTTGTTTGGAAGGTTCTTGTTATCCAACCTGTCATTTTCTTGCAGTTGTGACAGCAATTTTGTTGTATTCATTAAAAGTAAGATCTTTCAACATGATTACTCCTAAATCTTTTGCATTGCTTTTTCTTTCAATAGTGTAGGTTGATTGTGTTTTATATGTATTTTCTTCTTTGATGAGTTCATTTTTTTTTCCATAGCACAGTAACTGGAACTTATCCTCATTAAACATCAGACTATTTTCTGTGGCCCATTGAAAGACTTAATTAACATTAGATTGAAGGTTTACTGTATCCCCTATGTTGTCTATTCTCATGAAAATTCTAATGCCATCAGCAAAGGATGATACACTACTGTAGTTTGTATCCATGTCTGTTTCTGATATGAGTATGAAGAAAAGTACCAGAGCAAGCACAGTACAGTATCTTGAGGAACTGAGCTTTTCACAGTGGATGATTCAGATTTGACTTTGTTGACTATTACACTCTGGGTTCTGTTTGTTAGGAAGTTAGAGATCAATCTCCCTACTTTGTCAATAATTCCATTTGTGTACAATAATTTCACGGTCACATTTGTTGAAAGCTTTTTGCAAAATCTTTGTATATTACATGAGCATTTTGTTTCTCTTCCATGGTATCTAAGGCCAGACCAGGTTGGTTCTTACGTATGAGTGCAGATGTGCTTGCAAGTGTAATTACCGAAGTGTAGTTACAAGATGAGAGCTACGCTCGTGGTGTCCCATCTACCCAGCACTCTGTCATATAACGCTTTGAAATTACTGACGGTTTTGGCCTCCACCACCTAACTTGTTCCAACCGTCTACCACTCTGTTTACAATAGTGATTTTTTTATATTTCTCTGGCAGCTTTGTTTTTTTAGTTTAAATTTATGACCTCTTATTCTTGAAGTTCTGGGTCTCGGGAATTCTTCCCTATCAATTTTTAAGATTCCTGTTACTATTTTGTACGTAGTGATCATATCGCCTCTTTTTCCTTCTGTCTTCTAGATTTTGCATACTTAATGCCTGTAACCTCTCCTCATAGCTCTTGTCCTTCAGTTCTGGGAGCCCCTTAGTGGCATGTCTTTGCACCTTTCCAGTTTGTTGATGTGCTGCTTAAGATATGGGCACCATACAACCGCTGCATATTCTAGCTTTGGTCTAACAAATGTTGTGAACAATTTCTTTAGTATTTTGCCATCCATGTATTTAAAAGCAATTCTGTAGTTAGAAAGTGTAGCATAGGCTCCTCGCACAATGTTCTTAATGTGGTTCTCAGGTGACAGTTTTTTATCTAGAACCACCCTGGATAAGCGGAGGTGCAACAGGTACTCTGAGAGAGAACTCTATCAACATCAGAGGCCCGAGACTGTTCAACACGCTTCTGCTACACATAAGGGGCATAACTGGCCGACCCCTCACAGTGTTCAAGAGAGAACTGGATAAGCACTTCCAAAGGATACCTGATCAACCAGGCTGTGACTCATACGTCAGGCTGCGAACAGCCACGTTCAACAGCCTGGTTGATCAGTCCAGCAACCAGGAGGCCTGGTCGACGACCGGGCCGCGGGGACGCTAAGCCCCGGAAGCACCTCAAGGTAACCTCAAGGTAAGGTAACCCATAGATCTCTTTCTTTGTCAGAACTCTTTAATGATTTCTCACATAATTTATAGGATGTGTGGGGTCTATGTTCTCTAATTCCACATTACATAACATGGCATTTATTCACATTAAATTTCATTTGCCAAGTGGTGCTCCATATACTTATTTTGTCCAGGTCTTCTAGAAGGGCATGACAATCATCTAGGTTTCTTATCTTCCCTATTATCTTAGCATCATCAGCAAACATGTTCATATAATTCTGTATTCCATCTGGTAGATCGTTTATGTAGACAATGAACATTACCAGTGCAAGAACTGAACCCCTGTTGTACTCCACTTGTGACATTCCTCCAATCGGATACATTGCCTCTGATTACGGCCCTCATTTTCTATCGGCTATGAAATTTTTCATCCACGTTAAAAGCTTACCTGTCACCCCTCCAATATGTTCCAGTTTCCAGAACAACCTCTTATGTGGAACTCTGTCAAAAGCCTTTTTCTTTACGTCCAGATAGATGCAGTCAACCCAACCATCTCTTTCTTGTAAAATCTCTGTGGCTCAATCATAGAAACTGAGTAAGTTCATTACACAGGATCTTCCGGATCGAAAACCATACTGTCTGTCTGATATTATATAGTTTTTCTCCAGGTGTTCTACCCATTTAGTTTTAATTATTTTTTCTAATGTTTTGACTATTACAATTGTCAGTGATACAGGTCTATAATTGAGGGGGTCTTCCCTGCTGCCACTTTTGTAGATTGGAACGATGTTAGACTTTTTCCACACATCAGCTACAACTCCTTTACACAGGGATGCCTGACAAATCAGTTGAAGTGGAATGCTGAGCTCAGGTGCACATTCTCTTAGAACCCATGGTGAAACTCCATCTGGACCAACTGCTTTGTTCTTACTTAGCTCTATGAGCATTTTTTCCACTTCGTCTCTAGACTCCTCTTTGTGCTCTATGTTATTCTCTGGAATTCTTATCGTATCTGGTTCCCTGAAGATTTCATTTTATACAAACACACTTTGGAACTTTTTGTTTAATGTTTCACACATTTCCTTTTCATTTTCCGTGAATCTATTTCCCATTTTCAACCTCTGAATATTATCCTTTACCTGCAATTTGTTGTTAATGAATTTATAGAATAGACCTGGTTCTGTTTTACATTTGTCTGCAATCCCTTTTTAAAATTTCTTTCTGCCTCTCTCCTCACTGCCATGTAGTTGTTTTTTGCATCTCTGTATTGTTGGCATGTTTGGCTCTAATGATTTTTGGTTTGGCCTCTTCATATATTGACTTCTCTTTACTTAGATTTCACGTGGCAGGTTCTTGATGACCTCCATGGCAGTGACTATTTCCCCATCCTTGTTTCCTTTTTCTCTTTTCGCCCTTCCCTCTCCTTCCCTAGTTGGCAGGTTGCTAAGGCAGACTGGAACCTATTTACCCCTCAGTGCTGCTCTCTCTGACCTCTCCCTTCTACCTCTCCTTCGCTCTCTCCTCCTTTTTCATGACACCATTTTCGACGCTGCCCTCCACTCTATTCCTCGCTCTTCCTCTCGGGGCCCACGGAAGTGCGTTCCCTGGTGGAATACAGACTGTGCTCGGGCTGTCCACTGTAAGCCTGCAGCCTGGAAGAGACACCGCCGCTGGCAGACGGCCGATTCTTTTCTTTTACTTGTATTTCGGAAGGCGAGTGCGGTGGCCCGTAAGGCCATCCGTACAGCTAAATGTGAATGTTGGGCATCTTATGTCTCTGCCATTACGTCCGACACTCCTCTGTCCCAGATCTGGAAACTTATCCGCAAGATAGCGGGTAAGTTCGTTCCCGATGTCTCACCAGTCCTTCACCTCCATGGTACTCTTGTGGCGGACCCGTTGCAGGTCGCTACCAAACTGGGTTCCCACTTTTCTTCTGTTAGCTCTGGTTTTCATCTTCCCCAATCTTTCCTTCTTTGTAAACATGTCCTTGAATCTTGTCCTTTGGATTTCTATACTCATTGTTGCCTTCCCTATAACGATCCCTTCTCTCTCTCTCTGAACTTCGGTCTGCCCTGGCCCTCTGCAGTTCTACGGCAGGGGACTCCGATGGCATTCATTATGAGGTGCTTCGCCATCTCCCTCCGTGCACGTCTCGGTATTTACTGAGTGTATAATCGGATCTGGGAGTCGTCATCAGCCCCTGAGGACTGGCTCGATGCCGTTGTTCTCCCTGTTCGCAGACCAGCGTCTCTGGGAACATCCCCTAAGGACTTTCGCCCTATTGCCCTCACCAGTTGTGTTTGCAAACTCTTTGAACGTATGGTTAACGTTCGTCTGATGTGGTTCTTAGAACACCATCGCCACCTCTCCCCTTCTCAATTTGGTTTTCAGCAAGTGCCGCAGCACAAGAGATGTCCTGGTGAACTTGGAGGTCTATATTCGTACTGCTTTTGCTGTGAAGTCCTCTGTTGTTGCCGTCCTTTTTGACCTGGAAAAGGCTTACGACACCACTTGGGGATATCATATTCTATCTCAGCTTCATTCTTTTGGCCTTCGTGGTCATCTCCCTCTCTTTCTCCACAGCTTCCTCTCTCGTCGTTGCTTTCGGGTGCGCCTTGGTACGGCTCTATCTGCCTCTTTTCAACAATACGAAGGTGTGCCCCAGGGTAGTGTTCTGAGCATTACTCTTTTTCTGGTTGCCCTTCAATGGTCTTCTTTCCTCTCTTTCCTTCAGGCGTCTTCTCCGCTCTTTATGTCGACGCTCTTACCCTTTGCTGTCAGGGTGATGATTCGCCTCTCCTTCAGCGCCGGCTTCAACTTGCGATTGATGCCGTGTCGTCTTGGGCCACCGATCATGGCTTCAGGTTCTCTACATCTAAGACTTGTGTTATGACTTTTACTCGGAAGAGTGTCTTTCTTAGTCCTTCTTTGTTGCTTCATGGTCACCCCATTGTGTGCAAGGATTCCGCTAAACTTTTGGGGTTGATTTTTGACACTCGTTTGTCTTGGTCGCCCCATATCTCGTACCTCTGTGTTGAATGCTCTAAGGCCCTTACCTTCCTTCGGGTATTGTCCCATACTTCTTGGGGAGCAGATAGGTGCACTCTACTCGCTTTACATGCCTCTCTCGTCCTGTCTAAGCTCAATTATGGTTACCCTGCTTACTCGTCTGCTTCTCCTTCTGCTCTTCGCCGTCTTGATGCTTTGCACCATACTGGGTTGCGCCTCAGTTTTGGTGCCTTTCGTTCGACTCCTGTCCTCAGCTTGTATGTTGGCACTGGCTTCCTATCTCTCCAGGACCGCCGTAATCGTTACTGTCTTTGCTATCTTGCGCGGTCCTTGCAACATCCTTCCTCTCACCTCTGTCATGCTTTACCTTTTACCCCTCCTGCAGTTCCTATTCCTCTTCACCACCTCCCTCTTTCTGTCCGGTTATCTCGCTTACAGGATTCTTTTTCAGTTCGTATTTCTAATATTTCTCCTCGTGTTCCTTCTTTGTCCCCGTGGAGAGTCCCCCTTTCGCAGTTTTGTACATCCTTCACCTGCCTCACTAAGGCTTTTACCCCTCCTACAGTTCTCAAACGCCTTTTCCTCGAGCACTTTTCTTCTCACTCCTGCTCTGTTTCCTTCTTCACTGATGGGTTTAAGTCTGCGGACGGTGTTGGCTACTGTGTTGTTTTTCCTGATTGCACCTATATGTGTCGCTTACCTCCGGGGACTAGCATCTTAACAGCAGAACTTTATGCTATTCTCTATGCTCTTCGTCTACTGCTTTCTTGTTGTCAATCTTCATTTGTAGTTGTTGACTCTCGTAGTGCCCTCATGGCTCTCGGATCCTTTAATCAGGTTCATCCAGTGGTTGTCAAGATCCAGCATTGAATGTTTCTTGTTCACAGTAAATTTATGTCGATTGAGTTTTGTTGGGTTCCCAGCCATATTGGTGTCTCTTTAAATGAGCATGCGGATGCTGCCGCCAGGGAAGCTGTCCGCTCTTGTCCCATCTCTCGTAAAGGTATTCTTATTCCGACTTTTACTCGGTTATCCATTCCTCCATCCTTACCCGTTGGCAGGCTTTTTGGTCATCTGTTACTGGTAACAAACTGCGTACTCTTAAGAGTTGTGTGTCTTCGTGGCCGTCCTCCTACCACCGTAACTGGCGATGGAAAACGGCTCTCACGAGGTTGCGTGTTGGCCATACTCGCTTAACTCATGGTCACTTGATGGAGCACCGCCCTGCTCCTTATTGTCCTAATTGTATTGTCCCTCTTACGGTCGTGCATATCCTTGTTGAATGTCCTGACTTCTGGGATGAGCATGTGTCTTGTTTTCCAACCGTCCCAAGCGGTCGCTTGTCCCTCGATAGTATTCTTGGTGACTCAGATACTTTTGATATTGTTCGCCTTATGCATTTCTGTTCTCATATTGGCATCCTTGGTGATATTTAATGCCCTCTGATTATCCCGCTCATTTGGTGTTGCTACATAGCCTTCCCGGTTTGGTGCCTTCTTTTGATAATTACTTACTCTTCATATATTGATCCCATTTTTGTGTCTTTTGGTCTTTGGCCCTCTCGCAATTTCTGTTGAACCAATCCTGTTTCCTAGTTCTGCATCTCTGCTTTGGTACATAAAAAATTTGTGCCTTATCATATATTTCACAAAACTTGACATACATCTTTCCAGTCAAATTCCTTAAAGAAATGTCTGAGTTTCCCATAATAACCTCCCCTGAAATGAGGCTTTTCAACTGCTTCAACCTCATTTTCTTCCAGATTATAATGCATTGCATACTTTATTCCCAAAAACACATGGTCACTTTTACCCAATGGAGGGAAGTACTGAATGTCAAATATCTCTTCCTCTTTCCTGGTAAATATCAAATCCAGTATGGAGGGAACATCCCCTTCCCTCATCCTCGTAGCTTGTTTAACATGTTGAAACATGAATGCTTCCAGGATGAGGTTTACGAATCTACAAGTCCAAAAATCCTCTGTTCTAGCTTCATATGCCACCCAGTCTATGGATTTCAAGTTGAAGTTGCTGACTACCAACAGTTGCGATCTATCTTTATCAGGTCTCGATATAATTTCTCTCATTATTGTTATAAGTCCCTCTCGTTAATTATCTAGCTCCTCTTTTGTCCATGTGTTGCTTGGCGGTGGACTATATATATATTTATGATCGTTAGTTTATCATCCTGATTGCATATCTCTAGTGCTATTATGTCAACTTATCGTGGATTGGCAATTATTATTTCGTTTACCTTTAGGTGTTCTTTCACCAGCACAGCAACGCCACCGTCTTTTTTTGTAATTTTTCTGTCCCATCTCCAGACCGAGTAGCTCCTTTGGAATATGTCCTCATTTAAAATATCATCTTCAAGTTTTGTCTCCGTGAGTGCAACAATGTCTGGTGTCTGCAGCTGTATTACATCATTTAACTCCAGTATCTTTGATCTCACTCATCTATGTTGGTGTGCAATTTTCAGGAACTTGTTCCCCCCCCCCCTTTTCCTTATTCTTCACTCCCCCTCTCTCTAATGATTTTGTTGGTTTGCCTTTATGTACCACTTTACTGGTCTGCCTACCCCTATCACTTTGTAGAAAAAAAAGAATTGATTTCTTCCTCATTCTTGCTCTCATTTAAACGTTTTTCCTTGGCGAGGTTGAGTTTCAGCTTCTCTCTGTCTTCTTTTGAAAGATCTCGTCCTAACGACCACACTTTCGCTACCTCATCACTTTGTAATTTTATAGCATTCCTTAGTACTTCTTCCATCTGTTTGGCACCGCTCAGGGTGACCCTTCAAAGGTCGATCTTTCCCTTTTACGTACTTAACAATCCTCCTGTAGTCGCAGACATTCTCTACGGTAGTAAGACCTTCCACAAGGCCAACAATTTTATCTATTACTTTCTCTTCTGCAGCTCTTTCTGACCTAGAAGTTATCGCCTTTTCTTTGCAACCAAAAATTATCATTGACTTTCTTCAATCAAATGTGTTTTGCACCAATTTAGGATTTGATGACAGTTCCTTTCTGACTTCCAGCCTAATGTTTGTTTTATCCTGGTTGCTGCAGTGTTTGGCTTCCTTTACTCTTTCTTCTGTATTTTCCTTCTCCTTGGCCACTTGTGCATAGGTGAGTTGCATATCCTTCTTGCACTGTTCTATTCCCTGTGTAACTTCCTCCATCTGTACTGACAAAAGCTGTTTTTCCTGCTGAATTTCCTTACCTAACCTATCGTAGTCATTTAGGTTTAAATTTGCTTTAACTTCTTCCAAAGCTATTTATAAGAGTTTATTTTCCTCTTCCATGGCTTTGCAATTTGTTTCCAATTGATTCTTCTCCTTGCATAAGTCTTTCACTAACCTCTCAAGACCTAAAACCTTGCTACTCAAGTGCTCATTACTTTCTTTCAATTTGCTGATTATTTCTACATGATAGTTCACTATAATATCTAATTTTGCCAATTTGTTGTGTAGACTGATTATATCAATGCTTTCTTCCTTCATTAAAACCCCCAAAATCTAGCTCTGTTTTGTTTTCCTTCTTGCTGGTGGCCATCTTGAATCTTGTTGTCTGCACTGTAAACACTAGGGGTCACTTTTTCTCATCCATTTTTTCACTTCACTTTGCACATTCGTGTTATTTTTTCTCACCTATTTTTTTCCAAAGCACTACACATTTAAGTTCCTTGGGACACCACTCACTATCATCAACGTGTACCACAATACTTAGGTATAGTGAAGTATCCTGGAGCTCCTCTGTTGCAGGTGCTGACACTAGCGGTGTCAATCTTTTGAATCCTTTTGATTTTTTTTGTGTGTGTATGTTGTGTCAGTGTACAGGTGTTGCTGTGTGGTTGTGCATTTAGGTGTTGGCGTACAGGTATGGGTGTTGGCGTATAGGGTTTCAGGTACTGTATCTTTGTACTGGTACAAAGCTACTGTATCTACAACCTTCATTTACTCCAGTCCTGAACCCCTTGCTCTAAATGTCACAGTGAATACTGGGCTAAATAAAGTCCATCTTTGGCTAACTGCCAACAAACTCACACTCAATATTGACAAAACTTTCTATATTTTGTTTGGCAATTAATCCTCAAATCAAATAAATCTCGGGATAAATAATACCCAAATTTGTAACAAAATAGATGGCAAATTCCTTGGCGTTCTCATTGACCACAAGCTGAATATCCAGGGACACATTCTAAATATATCTAAAAAAGTTTCAAAAACTGTTGGCATTCTTTCTAAAATCAAATATTATGTACCTAGCCCTGCCCTGGTGACACTCTATTACTCCCTCATCTATCCTTATCACAACTATGGTATTTGTGCTTGGGGTTCTACTACCCAAAATCATTTACGTCCTCTAATTACTCAACACAAAGCTGCTATTAGGACAATATCCAACTCTGGCCCCAGACATCACTCGGTACCCCTACTCAAATCTCTGAGTATGTTAGATATTAAGGCACTGCACATCCTTTCATGTGTATTATATATACACAAAACGCTGAATTGTAATGCCAGTCCTGACCTTAAAAGCTTCATTGAAGGTTGTAACAGAACCCATGAGCACCACACCAGAAACAAATACCTTTTTGATATTCCAAGAGTATGACTTAATCAAACTAGAAAAGGTCTACAAATCAAGGGACCTAGAATGTGGAATGACCTTCCCAATCATGTTAAAGACTGCACCTCTCTCAACCAGTTTATGATAAAAACTAAGCACTATTTAATTAACTCCCTGTAACCTACTTTACCCCTATAATGTCAACCCATGTCTGATATTTTTAAACAATGCTGTGTTATGTTGTCTGTCGACCCAATTGTATTTTTGCTGGTTTTTTTTTTTTTGCCATGTTCCCCCCTTTTTTATATATTTTTCTCAACACATTTTATACTTTAATCTCAATTAGTATTAAGTTTTAGTCTTTAGTGTTTTTCCTGCCCGAAACGCTTTGCGTAATAGTGGCTTTAGGCATTGTACTAGCTCTATCTATAAATTCATCAACATTTGTATCACCCCTTGTATGTATGTACTTTACCTGAATAAACATTTGAATTTTGTAAAGTAGTGGCACTTGGGGGGGGGGGAGGAATGATGATAATGTTGTTGGAGGTGGCAGGAATCACATGTCCCAAGTGACCAGTACATTCACACCTAAGCTGTGATGAACACCAAGAGAAGGTCCTTCAGTAACCTCTCGCATTGCAGCCAAATCACCAGCCAGCAAGCCTGGAAGGATCAGAGGGTTTGGGAATGGTAAGGAGATAGAGAGGCAGAGCAAGAGGCACCTACTCATGCAATGAATTGTAAATGATGCTACCAAATTTATTTATTTAAATATTTACAAGAAAGTATGATGGGTTTTGCTGTAATTTTAGTATGCAAATGGTATATTCTCGTGAAACCACAAAGCAAAACATTTGAATTGAGCTCAGAGGGAAGGAGAGAGGGCAGGGATGGGAATCATACAGGATGAAGGCATCCGAGTGTCGCCACCCACCTGCAAAACGTGATCTGACTGCCTGTCTGTAGTCTGACAGTTTGTCTAGCCTGACTCTGCATATTAAACACACTTGATGTTTTTACTTTATTATAAATCATAAATGTGTATATAATTTTTTGTGAATGAATAAAGTAGGGATGAAGACAGGACCATAGAATAGAGGTTCAGCTTAAAACATCTGGTCTCTCTCTCCCTTGCACGAGGGCCAAGCTATAGGAATAGCCATGGAGGTGGGTGCGTGGTGATCACACGTTGTCATCCTGTTCAACAACCGACCCCACAACCAAGAGCAATCCTTCTCTCTGACCTCAATTCCTAAGTTTTATTTTGTGACTTTATGGGAATGTACCATTTATGCTCATGATATTTTGCAAAACATATTGTACTTTCTCATTGTGGAATTTTGCTTCACTCTGACTGCAATTTCATGCAACATCAACACTTAGCAATAGATGACAGCTTCAGCAATTGCTAATTTGAGTTTTGCAAATATGAGAGCTAGCTTACAGATATAAGGTGCACTTGGTCAAGAAAGGGGTCTTTCTATGGGGCAATACTTATCAACAGGCTTTGCCTGGTCCTGATTTACATTGGTTGTATCAGTCAACTTCAGTGCAACAACAATATTTAAATGACTTCTCAATGGGTACTATTCAAAATTTGCAATAATGACTAAAGGCTTAATGTTGTTGAAACTTGGAGCTGTATCTGTGCTGAGGGCACGTACTGTGTGTGTGGCAGTATTTAAAGAGGGTGATATGCAAGGACGATTGTAAACTTAACAATGTTTATTCACAAAACTTGCTTGCTAATACATAGGGTGCATATGTAACAACAAATTGGTGTCGTCAAAGCTAACATTGCATCAAGAAGACACCGGGATGACTCAACTGATTGATCACGTGGTTCACTCTGCAAGGGAAACAAAGGAATTCCAGCTAGATAGTTGGGCAACAACATATTGCCATGCATAATCAACACAATAATGACCTGTCATGCTGACAGTCAATAAACGATGCACATACTGTAAGTTTAATGGGATAACACTTGGTACTAAATGAGAAGTAAGCTAACGTACTTAAATTGTTAAAGTATTTAGCAAATGATTATAGTTTAAATTATATTTAATAATGAAGGTCATAGATTACGTAATTACTTAAATATGGAATGTGTAGTTTTTACAACAGAACAAATATATTTAATGTTCACACTAATAGCAAAACACAGGTTGACGCGTAGGATGAGGAAATGAGTCAAATTGGTTACATAAATGTAATTTGCTATTAGTTACTCTTTTTAAACTGGTTGAGAGAATTACAGCTTTTTAATCTCACTAGAGAGGTCATTTCATAGTTTAAGACCCCTAGATTTACAGGGCAAATCTGCTTCGGTAAAGTTGCACTCTTGGAATATTAAACAGGTTATGTACAGTATTTGTTTCTCATGAGGTGTCCCAAGGTTTTGTTACAGCCCTCTAGGTGCTTTTAAAGTCAGGATTAACATTACAGTATAGATGTTGATAACAACAGAGTACACTTCAGTGTGAAGCAAAATTAAATTTGACATAATCAAGGATTTCAGTAAGGATGCTGAGTAATACCTGGGGCTAGAGTTTGTTAGTGTTCTAATTGCTGATTTTTATTGAGTAATTATAGGGGTTGGAGGTAATTTTGGGTTGGTGATTCCCAGGCACAAGGTGAGATATGGATAAATGAGTGAATAATACAGTGTTACCAAGGCAAAGCGAGGTATGTAGTATCTGATTTTATAGTGAATGTCCACTGTTTTAAAAATGTTTTCATATTACCCATTAATGCAGCATGCCTTCTTAAAAATGTTGCTGTGTTAAGTGGTGTCTGGGCTGGGGTTTAACATTACTGGCATCCTTGTGTATGGTGCAAATTGATAATGGCAGCAGGTCCAGAATTTTACTGATTTTGCAAACATTTTAGTCCCGATTTATAGTTCCTGATATTATCAGGCTTTATTTTTGTTAAATGGTCCTACTTTTCAACTCTGAAGGTCTAGATCCACTTTGTGCATGTGAAGGAATGGGATTTTTTTTTCTTGTATGACTGCAGCTGCATGCATTGTTGTTGTTTTAAGATTCAGCTACTTGGAACAAAAGTTCTAAATAGCACGTGCTATTGTGAGCCAGTAGTGGACTATTAGTTGCATGCAATATCACCAATTTGCATATGGTACTACAAGGCAAAAGCCATCAGAGAAAGTAGTACCCATCTACGAGAGCAGCTGTACAAGATCTGCACACCACTATTTCGGTACCAGATGTTTAGTATCCTTAATGAGACGGGCAATTCCCTGGTCAAGTTCCACTGGGTCGCTAGCCTCTTCAACTGTTAGGAGCAATATAGAAGATAGACTATATGGGTCCTACACACATCAAATTTAATTTGAGATATGATTATAGGCATTAGAGTTTGGAATCCCTGAATTTATCCGTGCTTGTAACACAAGTAGGAGTAGTGGTATTGTGGAGAGGTTTGACACAAAACACCTGTGTAGAATAAACTAGGTTTATTTACACTTAACATTAAGTACACAGAGTAATACTTTATCAAAGAGTGACGTGACAATAGCTATGCAAACTATATGCAGCACTAAGTCATTCCCACCACTCTGGTATGTATATGAGACCTGGAGTCTCGACCCTCTTGCATGGGGTCACACAGTGAACTAATTTGAACACTGGTGAACACACTTGCAATTACTGCATTCCCACACTTGCAGTATCTAGTAATATAACAACACTTTAATTAGTTTGTGTTAACTTTTGTCACTGAGACAACATCACATAATAAACTCATCACATAGACAAGAATAATCAATAATGAAATCATATGTCACTGCGACAATTAACTCACAACTGTCATTGAGATAATTACCGATAACTTACATCTGTCACTGAGACATATTTACCGTAATTAATTGATGTCACAATCCTAATCAGACATGTTTAATCATCCACATATGGCAGTCACCCTTTGAGAGGGGGTGACATGCTTGAAGTGCTTCCACTGTCCCTCTCCAAGATATGGCCACTGCTTTATGTAGGAAAGCAGAGGTGTTTCTGATGGGGGAAAAAAGAGACAATTGCACAGCGCGATCCGCAGGCAGTACTGGGTGGTATATAAATAGCTTTGGAAGAGGGGTCCTGCACCACACACTTGGTCCGGGAGACATCTCCCGTCACGCAGGGTGCAGTTGCACCTCCACAGATCTCCAGTATCAGCTCTTGATACTGGTAATGGCTCAAAAGGGCCACCACTTACGGGCTATTCATGCCAGTGCCACCTTTTGGATGGTTTAATCGTCATCTTGGACACATTCATGGGAGACACCTCCCGTCACGCAGAGTGCACTTGCACCTCCACAGATCTCCAGTATCAGCTCTTGATACTGGTGATGGCTCGAAAGGGCCACCACTTACGAGCTATTCATGCCCGTGCCACCTTTTGGGTGGCTTCATCTTCATCTTCTTCATCTGTTTAAAACACGGGAGACATCTCCCGTCACGCTGGGTGCAGTCGCACCTCCACAGATCTCCAGTATCATCTATTGATACTGGTGATGGCTCAAAAGGGCCACCACTTACCAATTCATGCCCGTGCCACCTATTGGGTGGCTTCATCTTCATCTTAACACATTCACAAGGGAGACATCTCCCGTCATAAAGGGTGCATTCGCACCTCCACAGATCTCCAGTATCAGCTTTTGATACTGGTAATGGCTTAAAAGGGCCACCACTTACGGGCTATTCATGCCCGTGCCACCTTTTGGGTGGCTTAATCTTCATCAATCATCATCAGGGGTCCTGCCTGCTTCCTCTTGTTCCCGCCACGGACCGCTTAACATGAAACGCTCCGCACCGCACCTCAACGACACGTCAGTCACCAGAAGACATGGCTACTTCTCACGACGTTATTAACATGGCCTCTGAAAGCAGCCAGTCAGACGAGGAGGGCGAGTATCTAGAAGTTCTGACAAGGAATAAGAAGAAACGAAGAAGACAGGAGGCAAGGCGTAGTGTGGACAGTAATACACTTAACGGAAACGATAAGAGAATGAAGAACGACGCCGAGACTGATGCAGACAAACGGACGGAACGATGTGAGGAAGGTGAGGGTCAGCGGAGATGGAGGCTTCTCTTCCCTGCCTCATGCACGTTGGCCTATCATCAGAAGCTGCTGTGGACCGTCAAACTCGGAAGAGAACACCGCAAGTTCGAGCCCCTGCTGAAGGAAGGTGTAAACAGACCTTACTTAACGGTAGGGTCTATGGAGGCAGTGACGTTTCTTAGCCGGCAAGGATATGATGGAATTCTTATGGAAATACCGGAGGGGAACGAGAAGCTGACGAAGGTAATTATCTATAAATACCCTCAGATTCTGGACCCCGAGTTTATACTCGACGACCAACGATTTGTGTGGGCCAAGCGTCACCTTATTAAAGGTGAAGCTAGGAGTCAGGTGGTGGCTCTAGTGAGAGGCGACGTACCCGAGAAAGTGTTCATCACCGGGGCTGGCTACAGACATGTAGCAAAGTATGTGGAAGAGCCCATAATATGCCTGAAATGCTGCAGATGGGGGCATAAATCCTGGAGCTGTCAAAATGATCCACGATGTCGTTTCTGCGGAAAGTCTCACCTCTCTACTGTGTGTAGAAACAGACTGAATCTGGGTGAGAAAATAGTTCCCAGATGCTGCAACTGTGGAGGTGTTCACAATGCGAGCTCGGCTGTGTGTAGCAAGAGGCCGAGTATGGCTGTTCTCCGGCCGGTGAATGTTACAGAGCAAGCAAGAGCTCTTACCCAGACACCGGGAGCACAGCAAAACAGTCTGCCCCAAACAGTGCCAGTGAACCGGACGAATGCGTGGGTAAAGGAGTCACCTTTACTTAGGCAGGCTCCAGCAACAAGCAGCCACGCCACCACTCAGGACTCCGGCAGTGACAGTGTAACGGTGAGTGAAGTGGCTACTGTGGCTCAGAAAGAGGGTCATAATAATATGGTCAAGGAAGTGTGGGCTGAACTTAAAAAAGTTGGTGAGTTCCTCCAAAATCTGGGGCAGAGAATCGAGTCCATCGAGGCTAAATTAAACGTTCAGGAGGTCAAGGAAAATCACAAAACGGTGAAGGATAGTCAGGATATAGTGGTTGAGGACAAAAATGAAATATTGAGTGATGAAATGAAGGAAAGTGAAGTGTGTGTGAATGATGATAGTCGTAGGGAAAGGAAGAACCCTATAATTACACATAAAATGAAAGAATCATTTGGGCCAATAATGGACATCTCAGGGCTGAAAAAATCTCTTGAGTGTCGCAATGTCGCTTTTACTGGTGAACTTGGGAGGAGGTGGGAGATGTTATACAAGGTATGGCTATCATTTAGTGAACTTATTGGGGATGACTTAGGCAATGAATTGATTAATAATGGATCACCCTAGACTGAAAGTGTTGTCATGGAATGTTAATGGTTTGAGAAACAGGGTTACAGATGTTCATTGTTATGTGATGGGAAATGATATTGATGTTGTAGCTCTCCAGGAGACAGGGGATAGGAATGAAGGCTTGTTGAAATTAAATGGCTATAAAGGGTTTAACCTCTTCGCTGCAAATAACATCAGAGGCACGTCGATTTATGTTAAGAACTCCATACCAGCAGAGTTAGTAGAACCGCCATCAAAAACGCAAGGTATAGAGAGTGTTTGTGTTAAATTATCATTAAGGGAAGGGGAATTTATTGTAGTTAATTTGTATGTATCCAGGAACTGCTTCGACGCTAACTATTTACCTGACTGCATTTATACTAATCCTTCACTGGTCATTGGGGACCTTAATGCTCGGCACACAAGCCTTGGGACAGTAGGTAGTATTAATACTAATGGGGTCAAGTGGTTACAGTTTCTACAAGATCATCCAGATACCTGTCTCTTGGGAAACAATGAACCAACTCACATCAGGGGAGGACGGCTTGACTATGCCTGCGTTTTAAACTCTCAGGGGATTATGGGGGAGGCTCGGGTTGTTCGGGAACTACTTAGTGACCACTTTGCCTTGAACGTTGAATTACCACTGGGGAAAAAACAAGTCCACTTTCAAAGGAAAAGGCTAAATATTAATAAAGATATGAAAAATTACTTTATTCAAAATATGGGAGATTGGTATCAACATTACACGCCGCTCTGCGTTGATAGTTTTTACGAGGATATGGTCGAGAACATAGAGAAATTAGTACAGAGGGAAAATAACGGGGGCAGGGGAAGCAAGACGCACGGACCTAAGAAATTTAAATATTCCAATGATCAGCAAGTCAAGGGATGGGAGAGAATGCTACGGAGTGCGCATAAAGCATGGTTAAAAAATGGAATGAGGGATGAAGAGAAAAATACAATGTTGGAAGTGGCTAGGGAATGCAGTCAGGTGAGGAAGGAGGCGCGGGACAGATACTGGCAAGAATTTGCTCAGTCCATTGGTAATACTAAGAACCTTAAAGACATATGGAGAGCAGTAAATAAAGTCAGGGGTTGTAAGACTAAATTCATTGCTCACTCAGATCCAGGGAAAGTTGCTAATGAGTTAGTAGATAAATGGGCAAGTGCTGCTGGTATGGAGTCCTTACCTGCAGACACGAGAGTCACCATTGAGTCATGGGAAAATATTAGAAATGGAGTAACTTTATGTGCCTTAAATACAAGATCTATAACATGCACTGAGATAACCCACGATGAGCTACTGGATGCTATAAAAAGTGGCAGTTCCACTGCTCCGGGAAAAGATGGAGTAACGTATGACATACTTAATTATTTAGCCGGTATGAAACCTAATCCCTTACTTGATTTGTTTAATATGAGTTATAGAGAGGGAAAGTTACCAAGAAAATGGAAAGAGGCTGTCATCATTCCTATCCCTAAGTCAAACGGAGGCTACAGACCTGTCTCCTTAATATCCTGCTTTTGTAAAATGATGGAAAGGATTTTGTTAAATAGGCTACTCTACCTTGTAGGTGATAACATGTCCAGTAATCTCTTTGGTTTTATCAAAGGCAAAAGTACTGCGGATTGTCTCTTAAAGTGCTTGTCTAATGTGGATGACAATTGTAGAGTTTTTGTTGATCTACAAGGAGCGTTTGATAAAGCCAATGGGGAAGTAATCTTATACGAATTAGCCAATCTGGGAATAACAGGGAGATTGCTACACTGGATAAGGGATTATCTACAAGGCAGAAAAGGTCAGGTGTATTACCAGGGATACATGTCTGAGGAACGGAGGTTTCAGTTAGGTACCCCACAAGGGGGAGTATTAAGTCCCACCTTATTCAATGTATTAATGAACAGATTAGCATCAGAGATGTATCCTCCAGGGGTCACGACGATCATATATGCTGATGACATTCTTATACAAGGCACTTCTGGGAACAAAATTCAAGATGCTCTTAACATACTTGGTACAACCTGTCACAAGTTAGGCTTAGTTATAAATGCAGATAAAACCAAATACGAGTATAGGAAACGAAGAAATATAACACTTACTCTAAATGGTGTGGAACTGAGCCGTGTACAGAAGTACAAGTATCTGGGCATGTATGTTGGATACACATGTGAGAGTAAAAATGCTGAAATAAATCATATCAGCACCTTATGTAAAGCCCGTCTGCATCCTCTAAAAGCACTGGCTTTTTCTGGTAAAGGTGTTGGGGTACCTATCTTGCGGATGTTATACATAAGCACTGTTCGATCCCTGATAGACTACGCAGCACCCGTATTGTCTTACACAGGCCAAGGCAGAATTCAAAAAATAGAGCTGATACAGAACGAGGCTATGAGGATTATTCTTGGATGTCAAAGAAATGCAATGATTGAAATAATGAGAATGGAATTAAATTTACAGAGTGTGTGTGATAGAGTCCGTGACATTAACACTAGAGTATCTATTCGTTTCATGCGGAGAAAAGGAGGGGATAAGCTGTTTGAGAGCGTTCAGACCTGCTTGAGTGACGTACACACTTCCAGGAAACTGAGGGAGACACGCTATACGAGAGGATTAGCTCATGACCTCAGGGAATACGACGTACTTGACTGCTGTAAACCCTCTCGACAGTGTAATATGTCTGCTCCCTGGATAGTACAGAAAATAGACGTCGAAATTGTACCCCTCAAGGTGAAAAAGATTCATCATGAACCGGGACAATTACGGTGTTTGTATGGAAGCATGATATCTCGGTTACCAAGAGGCAACAGTTTACATGTATATTGCGACGGGTCGGTGGCGGAAGATGGCAGGGCAGGGTGTGGTGTCCTAATAAGGGATTATACGGAGTTTGGGACTGTGGACAGGATAATTGAACTCCGGCTTAGTAATTATATATCATCCACACAAGCTGAACTGCAGGCCATTCTGGCGTGTTTGGAGGAAGTACGTCATGACGACAAAAATGTTTTTGTATTTGTCGATAGCCGAGGAGCACTGGAGTCCTTAAACAGTAGAAACCCAGTCTTCATGTCTATAGTGGAGGACTGTAAGAGAAGAATAACTGAGATACAGCTGAAAGGTTATAGTGTGAAATTCATGTGGATTCCGTCTCATGTTGGAATAGTGCTCAACGAGGTGGCGGATGACTTGGCCAAACGTGCCACATCAAAACCACAAGTTGACATTGAATGTGAATTCACAATGAGACAAATAAGAAGCAAAATCAGAAATATTCAGGCACAGGCGGGAGTGGAGAGGAGAGAGATAATGTATGAGAGAAATCAAACCATGCAACACTACATGTATGTGAGTCAAAACACCCATTTCACTTATGGTAAAAGGAGAAATGCTTGGAGTGACTCTGTGTACATGCGGCTCAGGCTTGGGTACAAATATTACTGGGAATATGGGATAGATGTTCATGGTAATGACACGAAGTGTAAACTATGTGGTATGTTAAGGTCTCACACCCTTGCCCATTATATTCTTGATTGTCCGTTGATTAATGTATATAGAAACACTGAGATAAGGACTGTTCCTGAACAAATAGCCTGGATGTGTCACAACGGAAAGGTTGATGATATTCTTGAGAGATATAAGAATTTTGCACCAAGATTGTAATATTTTGTTGAATTATCTGCAGGTGTCTTGCAAATTGTCTATACAGTATACCTAGGTCATAAAAGTATTTGTGTGTACGTCTGATACCATACTACTTGTGAAGGAGGAAATGTATATGTTTACCTCTCAGAATGTTTGGTAATATGTTTATTGTTTGTGATGTGTGTCTATGTATATATTAACACGTTGTACTGAATGGGGTGAGAATAGCTTGAGCTACCTCATCCCTTTGTGTGTATTTTACCTCAATAAACTTATTTCAATTTCAATTTCAATTTCAACGACACGTGGATCAGTCGACAGTACCGTGGGTTTAGTTGGTCTAAACAGTGTTATCAAGTCCCAATGGATCAGTGGTGCCATGCCACGGGCAGCCTGCCCAACTCAGCATGTCCTAAGGTACAGTGGTGTCCGTATTTTCCCTCCACGCTCTGAGTGTGGGGCCCCCTGTTTGGTTAGGGATGTACCCAGTGTTTGGCGTGCGCCCAGTGCCGTGTCCCTAGCGGTCCATGTGTGCCGCCTAAGTTAGCTTCCTTCCAGGTCTTTTTGCCTCTCGCTCGGGCGCTAGTCGTGCAGGTTGTCTGGCACGGTCCCTCTCCTCAGTGCCACGCCCGGGCGTGTGTGCCATGGCATGCCCGTGTGGGGCGTGTTCCGCCCGCGGGCTGGCGTCGCCCCAGGTGGTGACGCCCCACATGGCCGGATTTTCAGTGGTCCTCTGCCCCTAGGGGCCCTGGCGCGCCCTGGAGGGTGCTTGGCTCCCTTACGCCCGCGGGCTGGCATCGCTCCAGGTGGTGATACCCCATGTGACCGGGCTTTCAGTTGTCCTCTGCCCCTAGGCGTTGTCCCTAAGGGCCCTGGCACGCCCTGGAGGGAGTCCGGCTCCCTTACGCCCACGGGCTGGCGTCACCCCACCGGTAGTGTTGTCCCACGTGGCCAGGCACTCAGTGGCTTGCTTGCCCCTAGGCTGTCCCTAGGGACCCTGGTTTGCCCGTGCCCTGGAGGGCGGCCGGGTTCCCTTATGCCCATGGGCCGGCGTCGCCCCACGTGGCCAGGCTATCAGTAGCTTGCTTGCCCCTAGGGGCCCTGGTTTGTGCCGTGCCTGGACATGCATGCCCGGTCGGGCTCTCTGCGAGCGGCCTGGCGTCGCCCTTGGCGATGACGCCACGTGGCCAGGTTTCAGTGATCCTCTGTCCCTAGGGCCTGGCCTTAGGGGCCCAAGCCCTGGTCGGCGTTGCCCATGTGGCATGGCGCACCGTGGAGCGCTTGCCCTGGGTTGCCTGGGGCCCTGGCCCCAGAACACGTAGGGGCAACGGGCGCCCCGCCACCCAGTTGGTGGGGCGCCCATGTGTCTGGGCTCTCGGCGGCTCGTCACCCTATCTGTCGTCCCATGGGGCCTGGGCCCCATGGGCCCCAGCTGGGCCTGAGGGCCCGAGGTGGGCACGTGTGGGTCCCCTTTGCCTGTGTTCAAGTATGTTTCTTGAGCAAGAAGTTCTACTTCTCAAAGGGATAGAGGAGCTTAGGCTATTTCTAACCCCCCCCCCCCCCCCCCCCGCCCCTTTATGTGTGTCGTCGGGGTACCACCACGTGTGGGGGGCAGCCCCCACGCGGCCGGCTCTCTGTGGGCCTTCCTGCCTTGGAGGTGCCTATAGGGGCCTGGGCGTCCCCAGGCGTGGCTTTGGTCAGCGTGCCTGGTGCGGCCTGAGTCCGGCGTGTGCCAGGGTCGCCGCCCTTTGTGGTGCGTGCTCTGCCCGATCGATTCCTTCCTGTCTCTCTTGCCCTCACTTGGGCGCTAAGCCACGTGGATTATTGGCGCGGCCTTCCCTGTGGTCGGGCTTGGCCCGCCTTCGTGCCACGCCCGCATGTGGGGGCCTTCCTCACGCCATGGGCTGGAGCCGCCCATGTCTGGTGGCAGCGCTCCCCGTGGGCAGGCCCTGAGGCTTCCTTAAATTGCCCCTAAGGGCTGCCTCGGCATCCAGGTTGGGTTTTGCCGTGGGCCGGCCGGCCTTGGGGGCCAGGTGGCCACGTGTCTCTTGCCCAAGGCATCGCCCCTCCGGGCCCAGGTACATTGTTAGGCGGTGGTCCCCCCCCCAGAGCGCTTTGTTGGCCCCCCCCCCCCCCCGAGCGCTTGGTAGACCCCCCCCTCCCCCCTTCGGCCCTTCGGGTCCACGTTGGGCCTGCTTGGTAGTTGGGCAGGGGGCCTGGGATGGGCCCCGGCCTCGGAGCTAGGCAGCTGGCGCCTATAAGGTCCTCTGGACTGAGGGCCGCGGCAGGTGTGTGGCTTGGGGTCCCCGGGCGTGGGCCGCACCCCCCTGGGCTCCTTCGGGCTGGGTGGTTTTGGCGCTACAGGTGCCCGCGGGCCCTCAGGGGCCCCCACCTTCCTTGTGGAGGAGCGGCGGTGTCGTGGCCCCGCCCTGCCCGGTTAGGACTCCTGTCGTGGCCTGTGCCGCATGACGGATAGGTCTCCACAGGCATTAGCCTGCCTGGTGTAGCCCGGATGAAGACGTGGTTTCTCCGACGTTGGTTTATCCAAATGCTGCGTCTGCCTGGTGTAGCCCGGTAGTTCTGCGGCCTTCTTGGATGTGGAGTTCCAGATGTTTGTCTTCCCGGTGTAGCCCGGAAAAACGGCGACCTCCTCGGTTGCTAGTTAACCAGTTGCCTTGTCTGCCCAGTGTAGCCCGGAAGAACGGCGACTTCCTTGGTTGCTAGTTGCCCAGACGCCTCATCTGCCCGGTGTAGCCCGGAAGGAACCGTGGCCTTAGGCAGCTGGGTTCTCCAAACGTTTTCCCGGTGTAGCCCGGATCTTCCTGCTGGCTTTGCCAGCTGTCGCTCCCCAGCTGGTGCGGGCATTGCCGTGGTTGTCACAGCCGCTGCCGTCCTAGCTGCTTTCGTTCAGGGGTTAATGTTATTATGATGGAGTTGCCGTTGTTCCTTCTTTATGGACAACCAACCCAAAACTCGGTAGAGTGCTTACTCCATGAGATCACCCTGAGCGCTTCTGGCACTTGGAGAGGGGCTCAACATCACACGTTTAGGGGATGCAGCTCCAATACTTAGCTTCGTTGTCACGTGCACACACCCACTCGAGCCGCTGTGACTCCCCACTCTCTCCTTATGTGATATGATCTCCTCAATCCCCTTTGACTTATTATTATTCTGTTCTACCCTGTCCACAGCTGTGGTTCTTGGTTCTTTCTCTCTCTCTCTCTCTCTTACCTACTTTCTGGGAAGCCTCACCAGGACAAGGGCAAACACCAGCAAATTTGAATACATTTACTGGACAAGGCACATGGACAATGCATATACACGTACAATAATATATATATCTCCAACACTCTATACTACTGTAGCCAGGTCGCTCTCCAATACCATCAGGACTCTATCATCTGCTCATCAAGTGGTATCCTAAGTCCTGACTCGCCACCTAATACTACCAACCTCATCAAGTAGGTCAAGTCTTATAACACAATGTTGCACTATCAGCCTCACCAAATGGGTTAATCATGCAGTACAATATGATATGGCACTACCAACTCTGGAACATAAATATTTGCAGGCAATTCAGCCTATGGCTATATTAACATAAATATCAGCATAAATATGCCTTGATATACAACAATGTTCAAACACCCTATCAGTCCTAGAACACATATGTATGTCTCTGCAGGTAATCCAATCTACGGTTGTAACACTCTACTTCAGTATAAATATTCCTTGGCACAAGAATGGTAGTCAATCCCTTACTTCAGCATAAATACTCCTTGGCACAAAAATGGTAACCAATCACTTGTCTTTCTTCTTCTTCTTGTTGATAGTAGGTGCAGTTTGCATGAAGGGTTTGTGCTCCCGATGACTGCACCAGTACTGATGTTGTTGGACGCGTTTATGTTGAAGATGATCGGAGCTACCAAGGTGCTTGTTGCGTTGTGCTGTAGATATAGGAACGGTGATTAAAACAGGTGTGTGTTGTAGGGAGACTTGCCGAACCGTAGGGCGGTGTGTTGTGTTTATGGCGTCAGCTGATCCTTGGTGCTGCAACGAGGCAGTTGTTTTCTGTGTTTAGCTGTTGGTGGCGCCATGTATAAATGTGGCGTGGGTCAGATGTGACCCAATTTGTTGGTCGACTGCAGATATTTAGCAGGTGCTGTGACTATTTGGTATTTTTCTTGTAACGAGTGATCACCGCCTCTTAATATATGCTCGATGGTGAAGGGTATTTTAAGTGCAATAAAGACTTGTTTGAAATTTACTCTGGCACTATAATGTCGGAAGCAGTGCAGGAGATAGTGTTCAACTGTTTCAGGCGCCTGACAGTGGATGCAGAGTTCGTTGATGTCTGTTCTGTACTTAGAGCTGTGTGCTGCTAGTTTGGTGTGTCCCAGCCTTAATCTGGTCATCGTTACATCAAGTTCTCTGCTTTTATATCGGACATGTTTCCAAGTTTTCCCATTTCTTTTTAATGGACCCATAGTGCAAAGGTGAGCATAACGTTTTCCAGTTTGTTGCAAAATCCTGGGAGATGGTATCTTTGAAGGCTCCTTTACGTGCAACATGGGGAATTGGATGCATGACGGGTAAGGTGAGGCGTGTTGTGCATCGCTTTGGCTAGCTGGTCTACAAGTTCATTATGGAGAATACCACAATGTGCTGGGACCCATTGGATAGAGGTATCATAACCGTTCAATTGATGTTAGTGAAGAAGTTGAAGGCATGGGTAGACAATCTCCTTGCATGTTTTCGAAGAGTACATAATTGCTTGAATCGCGCTCTTGGAGTCACTACAGATTGTATATATCCCAACTGGTAATGTGATGATTTGGAGAGCTTGATATAAGGCATATAATTCCGCTGTGAAAATAGATAGTTGGTTTGGCAACCGCCATCCCTGCTTGAGATGGTATTCCGGTATCCATACAGCGCAAGTGACCGAGGGTACGTTGTTCATGAAGATGTGAGACCCATCTGTGTAAATCTCTGTGGTATTTGGGTAGCAATTTTTCATTGTTGAGGCAAAGACTGAGGCTATGGCTGAGTTTGGTGCAGATTTTGGAATGTTGTCTTCGAGTTGTATTGCTGTATTAGAGTTGCATAAAGCCAGGGTGGAATGGGGGGAACAGGAAGTTGGGTTTCACAGTTTTGGAGTAGGGAGAGGTCTATATTGAGGTTATATGTAGCCCGTGTGAGGAAAGGTTGCGAGTGAATGGTTGGGAAGCGGGGGTTATGTGGGTTAACTGTTGGGTTAATTTTTGATCTGTATGGGTGTGTCTGGTGAGCAGTGGTACAGAGTGACAGATAGTTGACACACATAATGTCTCGTCTGGTGGCTAGGCTTGTGAGGCCTGTTTCCCCGTAAAGTCCGAGGATTGGAGTTGAACGCATTGCGCCACATATAAGTCGCATGGCATTATTTTGTATGACCTCGAGGCTCTGTAGGTTAGTGGGCGCCGCCGACGCATATGCTTGGCAACAATAGTCTAGTTGGCTGCGAATGTAGGTTGTATAGAAACGGAGCAAGATTTTATGGTGTGCTCCCCAGGTGGTGCCAGTGAGGGCTTTAAGTATGGCGAGTCGGGATTGTGTCGTCTGTTTAAGGTGTTGAATGTGTGCTTTCCAGGTAAGTAAGGGGGAGTCTAAGCGCATGCCAAGATATTTATGTTCTCGTACGTGTTGGATGGGAGTGTTGTGTATTGTGAGGGTGGGTAGATGAAGTAGTCTTTTTTTAGTGAAAACCTGATAGCAGGTTTTGGTAGTACTGACTTGAAGGCCCCATTGTTGTGTCCAATCTATGAGGTGGTCAAGTGCTATTTGCATTGTTGAGACTGTATTAGGTAGGGCATTGTCTGAATAATACAGTGTTAAGTCGTCGGCGTACGCCGAGAGGTGAACAGGATGGGTGTTAGGCAAATCTGCTAAGAATGCGGCAAATAGGGTTGGGCTTAGTATGGAGCCTTGTGGGACACCTGTTTGTATTGGGATGCCATCGGAAAACTCGCCTTGTATAAAGACTTTGGAGGTCCTGTTTGTGAGATAGGACTGTAACCATAAAAGTAATCTTCCCTGTACGCCTAAACGTGCAAGCTTCGCGAGGAGGCAAGTATGAGGAATGCTATCAAAAGCTCCTTTGAGGTCTAGGTAGACAACAAGACAATATTTACTGCTTCTGAGAGAGGTGCGGATTTCATGTTCAAGGCAGAGTATTTGATCTAGCGTGGAGCATTGCGGTCGAAATCCAGCTTGAAGTGACGGTATAATAGTTATACTCTAGGTCTCATTGGAGGCGAGTATGTACTAGCCTTTCCATGACTTTACTGAGGCATGATAGTAGGGAGATAAGTCTGTATGACGCAGGTTGGGATGGGTCTTTTCCTGGTTTAAGGAACGGAAGAATAATACTGGTCTGCCATTGTGAAGGAATATTTCCGTGAGTCCAGCATAGGTTGTAATAGTTTAGAAGAGTGCTGTGTGCAGTCGATGGAAGATATTTGATGAGTTCATATGGAATTCCATCCTCTCCAGGTGCCTTGCGATTTGGTAGGCGGTTTAAGGCCAATCGTAGCTCGCTTACGGTGTACATGTTGTCGACGCCGAGCATGGGCAGCGGTATGGCACGGTCAATTTCTTGTCTGAGGGAGAGTTCTTGGGCATGAAGGAAGGGTGTTGAGAGGGTAACTTTAAGGCATTCAGCGAGAACATTTGCACGCTCCTGAGGTGTTTGACAGAGTGAACCGTTGATCATCAGGGGGAACGAAGGGAATGTTGGGCGACCTTTAATGCTGTTAAATGCAGCCCAGACTTTTGAGTGTGGCGTTGTGGGTGTGAGGCTATCACAGAATGTTGCCCATGATGCTCGCTTTGCTGATAGTATGTTTTTTTTGGCGGCTGCTGTAGCCCGCCGGAGATTGACCCAGTTCTGTAGGGAGGGTTGACGTCTTTGTTTTTGAATGGCTCGTCGGCGTAAAGCGACTGTTCGTGCACATTCCGCGTTCCACCACGGTTTTAGTGGTTTCTTGGACCTATGTCCTGAAGTTTTCTTAAACATTTGGGTGGCTGCAGAATTTATGGCCGAGGTGATTGTGGACAGTCGCTTGTTAGGGTCTACTTCGTCTGTGTCTGGGAGGCGGACAATATCAGCCCATTTTTTCTTGTCTAGGTACTTAATGTTCCACTTGGGAAGCGTAAGCGGGTGGGTTGGTGGCTGAAAGTTAGTAAATTTTATAATGAGGGGTTTGTGGTCACTACCAATATCTGGTCCAGTATGAAACTGTAGTTCATGTTGTAAGTGTGCAGAGCCAAAGCAGATGTCAAGTGAGGCTTCATAATTGGTTCTGTAGTTAAAGTAGGTTGCAAGGTAGGGCGGCGAAAGAAGAGTATATGGTGTAGTGTCCAAGTAGTTGTACAGATCGGTGCCTGCAGTATTTTGGGTACTCTACTCCATGTGGGGTGGTTTGCATTAAGATCACCTGTAACAATGATCGGGTGTCGTAATTGGTTAAGATAAAATTCCAGTTCATTTGAGTTTATTGTGCCTCTAGGGTTGTATATACCCAGAAAGGATATGTGTGTACCATTATAAGGTATTAGGCATGTTAGAACTTCTAATTTACCGTTCACAAAATACGTTAGTGTTATAGGTTTACATGTCATATTACTTCGTGTTAGAAGGAAAATACCACCCCCATACGGTTGGGTCTGTCCAGTCTCTGCATCTGAAAGTTTTTAAATACGGGATTTTGTTTGGGAGTGAGCCAGGATTCGGTGATGAATGCTAAGTCCGGTTTGGATGAGTAGAGGAATTGTTTAAGTTCTGTGAGGGATGTTTTAACGCTTTTTGTGTTTCAAGTCATGAAGGTTAGGGGAGCCATTTAAGATGTTTGGGTTGTGGATATGTCTGTTTTCTTTGGTGCGCCAATAGTGGTACGAGTTGGATACCTAGATGTGGATGGGGGCTGTGTTTACTCTTGGTACTGATGGTTGGGGTTTGTGGCACGTCAGCCTGGGGAGTGGTTTTGGTGAGGCGCGCTAAGGAGGTAATTAGGAGTTTTTCCATCATATGATCAAACAATGTGTGTCCAGCATTGGTAGCTTTATTTGGGCGGATGTCAGTGTCTGTAGCTGTTGATGGGGGGTCTGTTGGGTCAGCATCAGGGGTGGGTTGTGGTACTTGGGCAAAAAATTTTGTTAGGAGTCGGTCCAGGGTCTTTTCCAGTGCATTTTCGATGCGAGTGACAATTGTTTCAATGAGATCATTTTCGATGCGAGTGACGAGAGTTTCAACTAAATCAGGATTCAGTTGTGCGTTTTGTGAGAGATGGTTGGACCCTGGGGTTGCGGGATTGTCGGAGACAGGGATATCCGGTACAAGCGAAGGTTGTGGTTGAGTGTGAGGTAGAGGTTGGTGATGGGCTGAGGAAGGTTGTTTTAATGCACTGCTGTATAGCAGGTTGGTGGTAGGGGGGAACCTTCATTTTCGCTGCTGCTGCTACGTAAGAGGGACATTGTTTAAATGTGATGTCATGATCGCCACCACAGTTTGAGCAGGTGAGTGTATCCGATGCACAGTCTTGTGTGTAGTGGGAACCAGAGCATTTCCCACATTTGATATCTTTAGTGCAGCCCTTCGAGGTATGGTTAAAACCCTTACATTTAAAACATTGGGTGGGACGCGGAACATACACCTCTAGTTTATGGAGGAAACCGTTTAACCAAATCCTATCAGGGGGAACGTAGTCCAGAAAAGTAAGCAGGGCGGTGCCTGTATCACTCAGTTCTCCGTTCGTTCGTCGCATAAATTTTTTGATTTCATAGAGTGGGATGCCATTCGTCTTGAGTTGTGCCTTAATGTCTTCTGCGCTGATGTCTACAACATGCCGGATTACATATTTCACTAATCTGTCTCCTAGTGGTTTATAGCACTTAACTTTGTAACCACAGATGTCAGTAATGTTTGAAATCTCCAGTTCCGCGCTGTGTTTGTGATCCACTGCGATCAGGTTCTTTAGTTTATTTGGTCTGATATCGTGCACGTCGATTCCGAATTTTTGGGGAATGGCATTATATAGGATGCTTTGTGCCCTACTATTTCGGAAAATACTCTCATCTTCGCCCTCAAAAGCAATGATAAAGGTTTGTAACTCAGAAGAGCTTGGCCTACCTTGGTTGAGCGGTGGGTGCTGATATTGAGGCCGCGTGGCGTCGGCCTCATTTCTGTTTACCTCTGATAAATGGCGGCGCTTTGCCTCCAGTCTGTTTGCCTTACTATGGTGTTTGCTGTCCAAGAATTCTCCTTCGGGCTCCTCTTCTATGACCGGGTGACGTTCAGGATTCAATTTTGTGGTATGCAGTAGTGGTTTTCCAACATCTTCTAAGGTATCGTCGATGGTTGTACGAGAGACGCCATGTGCGCCTCCAGCCGCCGCCATGACACCGGCCACCTCCGCGGGAGCTCTCTCAAAACACACCCAAACACGACTGCGTCCAACACGCAACTCCAACTCGTGTGTCTTGCACGCTAATGACAACCAAACACTCTACCCACTCCCTACAAGTAATCATTAAGAACTTCCCTTCCACATCTGGAAGTTCACTACCCTGATATCTTCAGGTTCTTCCGGGTTTATCTACCAGGGTCCTCCTCAGCTCTTCCAGGCTGCTACACCATGAAGTCTTCCTTGAACAACAAAGGTGCTTCACCACTTCTACCAGGGTCCTCCACAGCGCTCCTGGCTGCAACACCATGAAGTCTTCCTTGATTAACAATGATGCTTCACCACTGGTATCACAAAAGCATGTAAACATTACTTCACTGCTTCTCCTCTCACAGCTTGAGGTCCAACTCCTCACTATAGGGACTGCTCTTCCACAGAGCTCAGTATTTCTTCAATAGCCTTGGAGTTCCATCCACTGAATCCTCCTCTACTGGCCTCGAAGTTCTCTCAGCAACTCCTTCCAAAGACAAACCTGTAACCCATTGACACGCCAATAAAAATGTTTCCCTTTAAACACATAAACGAAATTAACCACACAATATGTTCATACCTAATGTCTCTCTGCTCTCTTCATACTGTGAGAGTGGACTCCCCCGTTTGGGCTGGTCCATGCTCCGCCTTGCCCGGCGGCCCTGGAGGCAGCTACTCTGCCAGGAGCTGGGCTCCCTCAGTCACCTGCCAGCGCTCGGAGGAGACGGACGTCGCTCCGTCCTCCATCTCTACTCTCTTATTTTAGGCCACCTTAATAAAATATGTCTAATGTATCAATAAACATTCACTACGATCGCTGGGCACACGATCAACTACCGGCAATCACTGTGAACTGGCTCTCTACTACTTATTTTAGGCCTTCTGCCTTAATAAGACTTCAGACCACACGTTCCCAGCTCGATTCCACAACTGGAACGTCTCCAGCAGTCTCCGTGGTGTAGTGGTAAGACACTCACCTGGCGTTCCGCGAGCGCTATGTCATGGGTTCGTATCCTGGCCGGGGAGGATTTACTGGGCGCAATTCCTTAACTGTAGCCTCTGTTTAACGCAACAGTAAAATGTGTACTTGGATGAAAAAACGATTCTTCGCGGCAGGGGATCGTATTCCAGGGACCTGCCCGAAACGCTACGCGTACTAGTGGCTGTACAAGAATGTAACAACTCTTGTATATATCTCAAAAAAAAAAAAAAAAAAAAAAAAAAAAAATGTCTAATGTATCAACAAACATTTACCACGATCGCTGGGCACACGATCAACTACCGGCAATCACTGTAAACTGGCTAAATTTGGGCTTACCACAATAAGGTCTTCTGCAGGGCGCTCTCCCTCTGATGGAGTCTGACCAGTGCGCTCCCACGGCCCACGAAAATGTCTCTTGGCGGCTTCACAAATTCTCCTTGCCGTCCAGGACTTCAGACCACACGTTCCCAGCTCGATTCCACAACTGGAACGTCTGCACACTTCCTTCCTCTTGAAGGTATATCAACTAGGGGTTCCTCTCTAACGGGAGCTCAAACGAAGCGCAGCTTCCCTTCACAATGTCTGGTACTCAAGTGGGGGTCAAAGCCCTCTAGAAGCGAGCCTCACACTCCTAGCAAACTATCCACATCTCAAAACCAGTCATTTCTCTATATCCTGATTCACTGCCCATTTTCTCGAATTGTCTGTCTAATTTACTCAATCTTTTTATGTATGTATCTTCATGTCTGTATATCTCCGACCTCCTAGTCAGGTCAGGCTTGATAGAATAATTCTCAAAGGGGAGACTCGTTTTTCGGCTACCTGGGATCATAACAATATCCAGCCGACGTTCTTCCTGTGATGTGTTGTGATGTGTTCGCTGTGTTCCCTGTCCAACCAACGTTCTTCCTGTGATGAGTTAAGCCGACGATGTTATTCAGATGTCCCTGCCGCTGTGTTCTAGCGGCTGATGCTTGGTTGGGGCGGTTGCAGCTGGTCCAGCTGTCTGCTCTAGTGTCCGAGCCGCCGCTCTCTTAATACGTTGTTGCTTCAGTTTTGGTGTTCCGGCTGCTGTCGTTCCCGGCAGTCGGAGTTCCAGCTGCTGCGGGTGCAGCTGTTGTTGTTCCAGCTTGTTGCTGTTCAGGTGGAACACAGTCTAGCTGCCGACGTTCCAGCGGTTGTTGGACCAGCTGCCATGCGCCGGCTGAAGTTGTTCCTGCTGTTCCAGTTGATGTGGTCCCAACTGCATGTTAATGTCCATGTTCCTGCGTTCCAGCTATCGAGGTTCCTGCCGTGGAAGTTCCTGCTCCCGTTCCAGCCCCCGACATTCCAGCGGGCGGGGTTCCAGCTAACGTTGTGCCTATTATTAAGTAAGTAATTATCAAAAGAAGGCACCAAACCGGGAAGGCTATGTAGCACCATCAAATACGCAAAATAATCAGAGGGCGCTAAATATCACCAAGGATGCCAATACGAGAACAAAAACGCATAAGGCGAACGATATCAAAAGTATCCGAGTCACCAAGAATTCTATCGAGGGACAGGTGACCGCGAGGGGCGGTCGGAAAGCAAGACACGCTCGTCCTGGAAGTCAGGACATTCAAGAAGGACATGCACGACCGTAAGAGGGACAATGCAACTAGGACAATAAGGAGCAGGGCGGCGCTCCATCAAGTGACCATGGGTTAAGCGAGTATGGCCAATACGCAACCTCGCCAGAGCTGTTTCCCACCGCCGGTTACGGTGGAAGGAGGACGGCCACGAGGAAACACAACATTTAAGAGTACGTAGCTTGTTACCAGTAACAGACAACCAAGAAGCCTGCCAACGGGTAAGAACTGAGGAATGGATAACTGGGTAAAAGTCGGAATACGGAATGCCTTTACGAGAGATGGGACAAGAGCGGACAGCTTCCTTAGCGGCAGCATCCGCACGCTCATTTAAAGACACACCAATATGGCTGGGAACCCAACAAAACTCAACCGACTTAAATTTACTGTGAACGAGAAACAGCCAATGCTGGATCTCGACAACTACTGGATGAACCGGATTAAAGGACCCGAGAGCCATGAGGGCACTACGAGAGTCAACAACAACCACAAAGGAGGACTGACAACGAGAAAGCAGGAGACGAAGAGCATAGAGAATAGCATAAAGTTCTGCTGTAAAGATGCTAGTCTCCGGAGGCAAGCGACACATATAAGTGCGATCAGGAAAAACAACAGAGTAGCCAACACCGTCCGCTGACTTAGACCCATCGGTGAAGACAGAAACGGAGCGGGAGTGAGAAGAAAAGTGCTCGAGGAAAAGGCGTTTTAGAACCGTAGGAGGGGTAAAAGCTTTAGTGATACGGGTCAAGGAAGTACAAAACCGCGGAAGAGGGACCCTCCACGGGGGCAAAGAAGGAACAACACGAGGAGAAACATCAGAAATATGAACGGAGAGAGAATCCTGTAGGCGAGATAACCGGACAGAAAAAGGGAGGTGGTGAAGAGGAACAGGAACCGCAGGAGGGGTAAAAGTTAAAGCACGACAGAGGCGAGAGGAAGGATGTTGCAAGGACCGCGCAAGATAGCGAAGACAGTAGCGATCACGGCGGTCCTGGAGAGACAGGAACCCAGTGTCAACATACAAGCTAAGGATGGGAGTCGAACGAAAGGCACCAGAACTGAGGCGCAACCCAGTATGGTGCAAAGCATCAAGACGGCGAAGAGTAGAAGGAGAAGCAGACGAGTAAGCAGGGCAACCATAATCGAGCTTAGACAGGACGAGAGAGGAATGTAAAGCAAGGAGAGTGCGCCTATCTGCCCCCCAAGAAGTATGGGACAAGACCCGAAGGAGGGTAAGGGCCTTAGAGCACTCAACACGGAGGTAAGAGATATGGGGAGACCAAGACAAACGAGTGTCAAGGAATAACCCCAAAAGCTTCGCGGAATCTTTGTATTCAAGGGGATGACCATAAAGCGACAAAGAGGGACGAAGAACAACCCGTTTCCGCGTAAAAGTCATGGCACAAGTCTTAGAAGTAGAGAACTTGAAGCCATGACCTGTGGCCCAAGACGACACGGCATCAATTGCAAGTTGAAGCCGGCGTTGAAGGAGAGGCGAATCATCACCCTGACAACAAAGGGTAAGATCATCGACATAGAGAGCGGAGAAGACACCAGAAGGAAGAGAGGAAAGAAGACCATTGAGGGCAACAAGAAAAAGAGTAGTGCTCAGAACACTACCCTGGGGCACACCTTCGTATTGCTGAAAAGAGGGAGAGAGAGCGGTACCAAGGCGCACCCGAAAGGAACGACGAGAGAGGAAGCTGCGGAGAAAGAGAGGGAGATGACCACGAAGGCCAAAAGAATGAAGTTGAGAGAGGATATGATAACGCCAAGTGGTGTCGTAAGCCTTTTCTAGGTCAAAAAGGACGGCAACAACGGAGGTCTTCGCAGCAAAAGCAGTACGAATATAGACCTCCAAGTTCACCAGGACATCTGTCGTGCTGCGGCACTTGCGGAAACCAAATTGAGAAGGGGAGAGGAGGTGATGGTGTTCCAGGAACCACATCAGACGAACGTTAACCATACGTTCAAAGAGTTTGCAGACACAACTTGTGAGAGCAATAGGGCGAAAGTCCTTAGGGGAAGTATCCAGAGACCCCGGTTTGCGAACAGGGAGGACAACGGCATCGAGCCAGTCCTCAGGGACTGACGACGACTCCCAGATCCGATTATACAGACTCAGTAAATACTGAGACGTACCCGGAGGGAGATGGCGAAGCATCTCATAATGAATACCATCGGAGCCCGCCGCCGTAGAACCGCAGAGGGCCTGGGCAGAACGAAGTTCAGAGAGAGAGAAGGGATCATTATAGGGAAGCTGAAGATGAGTGCAGAAATCTAAAGGACGAGACTCAAGGACAGGTTTACGAAGAAGGAAAGATTGGGGAAGATGAAGACCAGAGCTAACAGAAGAAAAATGGGAACCCAGTTCGGAAGCGACCTGCAACGGGTCCGCCACAAGAGTATCATGGAGGTGAAGGACCGGTGAAACATCGGGAACGAACTTACCCGCTATCTTGCGGATACGCTTCCAGATCTGGGCCAGAGGGGTCTCGGACGTAATTGATGAGACATAAGATGCCCAACATTCACGTTTAGCCGTACGGATGGCCCTACGGGCCACCGCACTCGCTTTCCGAAAGAAAAGAAAAGAATCGGTCGTCTGCCTACGGCGGTGCCTCTTCCAGGCTGCACGCTTACAGCGGACAGCCCGAGCACAGTCCGCATTCCACCAGGGAACGCACTTCCGTGGACCCCGAGAGGAAGAGCGAGGAATAGAGTGGAGGGCAGCGTTGAAGACAGTGTCATGAAAAAGGAGGAGAGCGCGAGAGAGAGGCAGAAGGGAGAGGTCAGGGAGAGCAGCACTGAGGGTAAATAGGGTCCAGTCTGCCTTAGCAAACTGCCACCTAGGGAAAGAGAGGGAAGGGCGAAAAGAGAAAAAGGAAACAAGGATGGGGAAATGATCACTTCCATGGAGGTCATCAAGAACCTGCCACGTGAAATCTAAGTAAAGAGAAGAAGAGCAGAGAGAAAGATCAAGACAAGAAAGGGTGCGAGTCCGAGAGTCCAAATGAGTGGGCTCACCAGAATTCAGAAGAGACAGGGAAGAAGAGAGGAGAAACGGCTCAAGGAGGCGACCCCGGGTATTCGTCAGAACGTCACCCCAAAGAGAATGACGACAATTGAAGTCACCCAGCAGGAGCACAGGCTCCGGCAAGGAGTCCAGGAGGTGTTTCAAATCAGGAAGAGAGAGCGGGACACTCGGGGGGAGATAAATGGAACAAACTGTGTACCATTTCCCCACAAAGATACGAGCAGCAGAACAATGGAGAGGCGAAGGAAAAAGTAAAGGAACAAAGGGAACATCAGCCCGAATCAAAAGAGCAGAAGAATTAGAAGCCCCAGCAATGGCTGGGGGGGGGGGGGAGAGAAAGGAATAGCCACGAAAACGACCAGGACGAGCACCAAGCATTGGCTCCTGGAGACAGACACAAAGGGGCGAAAACCGCGAAACCAGAAGTTGGAGTTCGAGGAAATTGGCGTAATAACCTCGAACGTTCCATTGAAGAATGGACAACGACGAGAAGAGAAAGGACAAAAACAGAGAACAAGGAAGAAACAGAGGCGAAAGACCAACAGAGCACGTTAAAGAATATCAGGGTCGGGATCAGGGTCAGCAAAGTCAGGGTTAGGGGGCATGGGTAAACTGAGCAAAGACGGAGGGAAGGAAACGGGAGAACAGAGCAGAGGTGGGCGGGCAGGGTCTGGAGGAGGAGGAGACAACGGAGAGGAGCCGTCAAGGACAGCAGCAGGAGGAGGGGGGGGAGTAGAAAGAGGGGAGCGCACCCCAGCAAGAGCAGCAACCGAAAGGGAAGCGGGGGCCAAAGAAACCTCCATAGCAGGAACAGGGGGCGCAAGCACTGAAACGGGAGGGGAAGGAGCAACAGAGCCAGAAGGAGGAGCTGAGGAAGAAAGCGAAGCCTTCTTACCCGCCGGGGAAGAGGAAGGAGAGGAGCCAGACTTACGCTTCTGACTTAAAGAGACCGGTGTCCCAGCAACTACGTACCGGGCAACGGATTCCAGTGTCTCAACAGGAGAAGCCGAACGAGAGCACACACGACGGCCGTTAGGAGAGCGATGGACATCCGCCCGCACCGACAGGCGGTGGGGAGAGCCAATAGATGGAGGAAGAGGATGGGAAGGAGGATCGGAGGGGGACGAGGAAGAAGACACAGAAGACACGACAGACCGGGTAGAAGGAAGGGGAACCCCAGACAGAGGACCAGGAGGAGGATTCTTCGGGAGAGAACCCAAAGGAACAGAGGAGGGGGCAGTGGGCGCATCAGGGTCCAAGGCCCGGAAACGGTTGTGAGTCTGAGGAAGGCGGGAAGGACGAGGAGAGGAAGAGCGCAACACGCGAGCATAAGAGATATTAGCATAAGGCGGGAGCCGGCGAACCTGGCGCCTCGCCTCAGGAAAAGATAAACGCTCCCGGTGCTTCAGGTTGAGGACGGCTGCCTCAAGCTTGTAATGGACACACGCACGGGAGAAGGTAGGATGGGCCTCACCGCAGTTGAGGCAACGAGCCTGGGGAGAAGTGCACTCCGACTTAGAGTGACCTTCGCCACCACACAAAGGACAGAGAGAGACAGTCCCGGAGCAGCGGAGGGCACCATGCCCAAACCTCCAGCACTTGTTGCAGAGCCGAGGAGAAGGAATGTACTCCTGGACAGAGCACCTGGCACCAGCAAGAATGACAGAGGGTGGAAGGGTCCTACCATCAAAGGTAATCTTCACAACCCGGAGGGGTTGACGGCGACTACCACGAGGGGGACGAGTAAACGTGTCCACCTGGAGAATAGAATGGCCCTGGGCAGCGAGGATATGGCGAATATCGTCGTGGCAGTCGCGCAGGTCCCGAACACCGGTTGCAACATGGGGCGGGAGCAAAATAGTGCCAACACTGGCATTCAATTGAGCGTTCTTCGAGACCCGAACGGGGGTCTCGCCAAGGCAGGATAAGGCAGCCAAGCGGGAAGCAGCATCCTGAGAAGGAGCAGCAACGACACGTGTACAGAGACGAGTGGGGTTGAAAGTAATGGAGGCATCCACGGAATCAATGAGATGTCGATGAAGGGAGAAATCGTCAGGAGGCGCAGAATCAAGAGGGAGGAGATCAAAATATTTGGCCCACGAAGCGGGACCAAACAAGGCTTGATAGGTAGCAGAACTGGAAGGAATCGAGCGAGGGCGGCCGTGACGAGAACGGCGGTGAGAACCCCCAGAGAGAGAGGGGTTAAAAGGCGCAGTAGTTACAACTAGAGAAGGAGCCGCGCCAGGGGACGAGGTAGTCACCACCGGGGGCTTGGGGCTCGACCCAACCACAGAGGAGGGAGGGGAGCCAGGGGAAGGAGTCAGAGAGGCCAAAGGAGGAGCAAGGTCGGGGCCCAATGCAGCGGAGGCTACAGAGCCCGGTCTTCCAATACGGACCGACTCGGGGGCTTGGTCGCCCACCCCACGAGCCTGAAAAGGTAAGCCAGAAGCAGCCGAAACAGGGGTTATCATCTTGACGAAATTAAGAATTCACTCACGAATGAGCCCCCACACCCACCATGGAGCCACAATTAGAGGCAGGACACCCAACAAGAAGCTATCGCCGATCTTGTCGGGGCCTCCTAGGGGTGCGTCGTGAGTATACGCCCCACAAACGCCACCTTAAGAAACCGACAGTCCGTCGAGATCGGGTTCAGTGACGAAGTGGGGATTGACAATAAAAGGGTCCCCTCGCTCTCGACGTCGGGTACTGCAGTTCTACGGGTGCATGAGTATGCCTCCTCAAGCACCCGGGCGTCAAAATAGAAGAAGTCCATGGAAGAACCAGAACGAGCAAAAGGTCGGCAGGAAACGGCAAGCAGATAGGAGAAGAGGGGGGAGAAAAACGAAACAGAAGGAAAAGGAAAAGGTGCCCAGCAGAATTGGAGAGGACGGCAGCAGGAGCACAAGGCCAGAAAAGGACAGAGGACTGTCGTAAGGAGCATCACACTCCAGCAGCCGCCCACGAAGCCCCCACACGGCGACAACGAGCTGAGCGGGGAGGGGGGATCTCATATCAAACCCCTCTTGACTTCCGGCCCTCGCCTAACACCATGAATGTTGTTAATATTGTATCATACTATTACTAATTTAAGTTCTTTATTATTCGGCCCGGGTTTTAGTTGCCTTACTTCTCCCCTCCCTCTGCTTTATTTGTTATTATCGTTTCCTACTGGAGTACTGCTACTGTTATTGTTTATGCTTATTTAGCATAACGGTCTTTGGCCTTTCAGCCTTCTTGGCTACTTTACTCTTCATGTTCCTATTTGCTATTGATGTTTCTTGTTACGTAATATTATCCTATTTAATTTAAGCTCATTTATCATTCGGTTTGGGTCCTTGCCTACATCTGTATATTCCTCCCCTTGTGCTCTGCCCTGCTTGGCGCCCTATGCCGGCTTCTTACGTTCCTTTTTTCGCAGCCATGACAAGCCAGCGACCCCCCCCCCCTCCCTCACCCTGCTGCGGCGAGGAAGAGAACGCGAGCCGGATATATTCCTCTTATCACGGTTACACCGGACTCCGTGCTTGTCTCTGGAGTGCCCGTCTTGCAACGGGTTCTCAGTCCTAGCTCCTAGTACTTGGAGGGAGTATATCGTGAGATTTCTCCCGTACTCAAGTGTTTCTAGACAACGCAGCGGCGCCGGGATGCAGCCGCCCAGGGCCTACGTTAATTACAATATATTTATATCCCTTATTTACTGTTATATCATAGTATTAATGTTAATCCGTATCATTACTGTTATTTAAGTATTATTTTATTATGAGCATAAATTATTATTACGGATTGGCATAGCTTTACTATTTTCATCTCCTACTCTGTGGCACTTTGCCGTTATATGTTATTTACGATATTATTTTGCATTATTAATATTATTCTTATTACAGTTACTGATCACTAGTTCCCTGGCGTCGATTTAACTTTGCACCTGTTCTACAGGATGTAGCCGAAGTTCTCGGTGTACTGCGGCTCTCAGATGCTCATTGACAATCCAATTAAGGTTACATTCAACGGCTACTTAAGGCAGATTTCTTGGCTTCTATTCAGCTCTATCATCTATTTGGAGGCCAACATGAGATGGAGACCAAGCTCCCATCTTCAGTAATTTGTTGTATTTGTGTCGCGCTTTGGGCATAAGCATGTTAATTACAGATATGCCTTAAATAATTGCTTTCTTATATTCCATTTATTATTTATATATTAATTTGATATTATATATATATCCGTTCTATGGAATATGTATTAATTATATATTATGATTTATTGTGTATTATAACTGGTTATATTTGTTTTGAGCTATCCTTGCTGATTTACTTCTGGCTATCTTATCCCGCCTTTGTTCCTAGCAAAGGTATTTTGCTCCCATCCTTTTGCTGAGTTTTATTAGAATTGTTAGATACCTTACATTGCTACAATATAGTTATTATGCAAACTCTTATTCTCCTTCCTTCCCCAGTGTTTTCTCCGTGCCAGTGTTTTTCTACTTGGGGTTTCATCCAGGATTGTTTAATTAAGGAATCTTATTAAATCCTGCATCCGGGCACCCCCCTCCCTCCCTCTTATGCCTATCTCCTGCAATACCCTTATTGGCTAGGTCTCCTCCGTATTAATTCAGCTAGGGGGGACTGAGTTCTTGCCTGTCACGTTACCACTGCATGCCCGTTTCTGCCCACCCTTAATTATGCCTTATTACTTTCACCCCGGGGAGGTGATCCATGCGGCAAAAGGTCGACACACGCTCTGACTGGACCAGGTATCGTTTACATGGTCAGGAATCGACATTATCTTCGGATCCTACAAGCACAGTGCAGGACGCACACCTACCCTAGCCTGGCGAGCGGCCCCGCCAGCATGTACTGCCCGGTCCGTGCCCCAGTGACCAGGCAAGACTTCTCCAGGATGCTCCGTACTGCCCTTGCAGCATTAGGTCTGCCTAATGCTGCAAGGCATTAGATATTGTCTTCAGATCATACAAGCACAGCGCGGGTCGCACCCCCATCCTCTCCCTGAGAGCAAACCCCTCCAGCAAGTACTGCCCGGTCCGTGCCCTATCCAAATACTTCAGCATCAGGGCCCATATTCCAGCACGACTCAAGACACCCCAGTCACCAGGCAAGATTTCTCTAGGAAGCTTTGCGCCGCCCTCGCAGCGTTAGGCTTGCCTCCAACTGATTACGCCCCTCACTCCTTTAGAATTGGCAGGGCCACTCAGCTGTCTCTTGACGGGCTTGCCCCAACGGCGATAATGGCGGTCGGCAGGTGGAAGAGTGCACTTTTATTTCCTACGTCAGACAAGATGTCGTTGCTCTGCCAGCCTGAGGGTCCCCAAGTGTTCCGCTGTCCACAGCTATACTTTGCTTTGTAGGAAGTAATCTTTTGCCGCACACTTTACATCCATTTTAGGTACTAGTACCCCTCCGTGGTGCCTCCTTGCCGTGGTGAGGGGCTCACGTACACCTCCCTGGGACGGGTGTGGGTTGCCTGTGCCCCCTCTTTGGGTGGTGTACGTGCTGAAGGGCACCATGTAGGGGCCTTGTGAGCCATCGGACCACCCGCTGGAGGGGTCGCTTGTGAGAGGCCGCCCTGAGTGGATGGTTGGGTGTCCAGGCTAGGGCGATAGGGGGACTGGGGTCTTAGCACCAGTGTGGGAGAATGAACGAAGTAGTAGGACTTCCCTGTTGAAAAGGGGAAGCACCGTTGGGGACGACACACCCTTCCTGCACTGGCCCGCGCTCGGCCTCCCTGGCTGCCCTGGTAGGTGGTATCCCTTGGTTCCGGGTCCCATCCCTTTTGTGTTGGTTTGCTATATGGATGATGACTTGACTACTCCTAACCAGGCTCATGGGGTGGGCGACCAGGCCCCTGAGTCGGACCAACCTGGAAGACTGGGATCTGTAGCCTCCACTACAGAGCCCGGTTTAGGCCCAGACTGGACTCTTCCTCCCTGCTCCCCTCCCTCCTCTGTGGTTGGGTCGAGCCCCAAGCCTGCTGTGGTGACCGTCTCATCCCCTTGCACGGCTCCATCTCTTCTTGCGACTACTAAACCTTTCAACCCGTCTCTCTCTACGGGTTCTCATCGCCGTACCCGCCACGGCCGCTCTCGTATGCTCCCTTCCCATCCTCCTTCGTTCCATGCTTTGTTTGGTCCTGCAACATGGACTAAATACTTTGACCTCCAACCTTTGGACTCAACTCCTCCTGATGATTTTTCCCTTCATAGGCATCTTGTCGACTCCGTGGATGCCCCTGTCACCTTCAACCCCACTCGTCTTGTTACCCGTGTCGTTGCTGCTCCTTCTCAAGATGCGGCCACTCGCTTGGCCGCCTTATCCTGCCTTTACGAAACCCCTGTTCGGGTCTCGAAGATCGCCCAGTTGAATGCCAGTGTGGGCACAGTTCTCCTCCCGCACCATGTTGCGACCGGTGTTAGGGATCTCAAGGACTGCCACGAGGATATCAAGTATATCCTCGAGGCCCAGGGTCATTCTGTCCTCCAGGTGGATACATTTACTCGTCCCCCTTGTGGTCATCGCCGTCTGCCTCTTCGGGTTGTGAAGGTTACCTTTGATGGTAGGACCCTTCCATCCTCTTATTCTTGCTGGTGTCAGATGCTCCGTTCAGGAATATATTCCCTCTCCGAGGCTCTGCGGTAAGTGCTGGAAGTTTGGGCATGGTACCCTCAAATGCTCTAGTCCTGTCTCTCTCTGTCCCCTGTGTGGAAGCGAGGGTCACTCTAAGTTGGAGTGCACTTCTCCCCATGCCCGCTGCCTCAATTGTGGTGAAACCCACCCTACCTTCTCCTTTCACCCACCCTACCTTCTCCCGTGCGTGTATTTGTTACAAACTTGAGGCGGCCGTCCTCAACTTGAAGCACCGGGACCGTTTGTCTTTTCCTGAGGCTCGGCGCCAAGTTCATCGTCTCCCCTCTTTCGCCGGTGTCTCCTATGCTCAAGTGGTGCGCTCTTCCTCTCCTCGTCCTTCCCGCCTTCCTCAGTCTCACAACCGTTTCCGAGCCTTAGACCCGGACACATCCACCACCACCTCCCCTGTTTCCCTCCGTTCTGTCCCGAAGGGTCCCCCTCCTGGTTCTCTGTCTAGGGCTCCCCTCCTTTCTACCCAGTCTGTCACGTCTCCTGTGTCTTCTATTTCCTCTCCTCCTAGTCCTCCTTCCCGTCCTTCTCCTCTGTCTCCTGGCTCTCCACGCCGCCTGACTGTGCGGGCCGACGTCCATTGCTCTCCTGATGGTTGTGTTGCTCGCTCTCGATCTTCTTCTCCTATTGAGACGCTGGAGTCTGTTGCCCAGTACGTTGCTGCTGGGATGCCTGTATCTTTGAGTCAGAAGCAGAAACCTGGCTCCTCTCCTTCCTCCTCCCGTCGGTAAGAAAGCTTCGCTTTCTTCTTCACCCCCTCTCTCTGATTCTATCAATCCTTCCCCTCCTGCTTCGGTGGTGGTGCCCCCTGTTCTTACTGTGGGGGTTTCTTTAGCCCCTGCTTCCATCTCGGTTACTGCCCTTGCTGAGGTGCACTCTCCTCTTTCTGCTCCCCCCCCTCCTCCCCTTCCTTCTCCTCCAGACCCTGCTCGTCCACCTTTGGTCCATCCTCCTGCTTCTTGCCCTCCTTCTTTACTCAGTTTACCCATGCACCCCTAACCCTGACTTCGCTGACCCTGAGCCTGACTGTGCTTTTTTAGCGTGCTGTGTTCCTTCTTCACCTTTGTTTCTTCTTTGCTCTCTGTTGCTCTCCTCTCTCTCTTTGCTGATGTCTTTTCTTCAATGGAACATCCGTGGATATTACGCCAATTTCCTTGACCTCCAACTTCTCATTTCACAGTTTTCGCCCCTTTGTGTCTGTCTCCAGGAGCCGATGCTTGGTTCTCGTCCTGGTCGCTTCCGTGGCTATTCTTTTCTCTCCCCTCCCCCTAGGGAGGAGGACGGTGCTAGGAGGACGGCCCGAGGAAACACAACATTTAAGAGTACGTAGTTTGTTACCAGTAACAGACGACAAAGAAGCCTGCTAACGGGTAAGGATGGAGGAATGGATAACCGGATAAAAGTCGGAATATGGAATACCTTTACGAGAGATGGGACAAGAGCGGACAGCTTCCTTGGCGGCAGCATCCGCACGCTCATTTAAAGACACCAATATGGCTGGGAACCCAACAAAACTCAACCGACTTAAATTTACTGTGAACAAGAAACAGTCAATGCTGGATCTCGACAATTACTGGATAAACTGTATTAAAGGACCCGAGAGCCATGAGGGCACTAAGAGAGTCAACAACAACTACAAAGGAAGACTGACAACGAGAAAGCAGGAGACGAAGAGCATAGAGAATAGCATAAAGCTCCGCTGTAAAGATGCTAGTCTCCGGAGGTAAGCGACACATATAAGTGCGATCAGGAAAAACAACAGAGTAGCCAACACCGTCCGCAGACTTAGACCCATCGGTGAAGACAGAAACGGAGCCGGAGTGAGAAAAAAAGTGCTCAAGGAAAAGGCGTTTTAGAACCGTAAAAGGGGTAAAAGCTTTAGTGATGCGGGTCAAGGATGTACAAAACAGCTGAAGGGGGACTCTCCATGGGGAAAAAGAAGGAACAACATGAGGAGAAACATTAGAAATACGAACGGAAAGAGAGTCCTGTAGGCGAGGTAACCAGACAGAAAGAGGGAGGTGGTGAAGAGGAACAGGAACCACAGGAGGGGTAAAAGTTAAAGCACGACAGAGGCGAGAGGAAGGATGTTGTAAGGACCGCGCAAGATAGCGAAGACAGTAGCGATCACGGCGGTCTTGGAGAGACAGGAAGCCAGTGTCAACATACAAGCTAAGGACGGGAGTCGAACGAAAGGCACCAGAACTGAGGTGCAACCCAGTATGGTGCAAAGCATCAAGACGGCGAAGAGTAGAAGGAGAAGCAGACGAGTAAGCCGGGCAACCATAATCGAGCTTAGACAGGACGAGAGAAGAATGTAAAGCAAGGAGAGTGCGCCTATCTGCCCCCCAAGAAGTATGGGACAAGACCCAAGGAGGGTAAGGGCCTTAGAGTACTCAACACGGAGGTAAGAGATATGGGGAGACCAAGACAAACGAGTGTCAAGGAATAACCCTAAAAGCTTGGCGGAATCTTTGTACTCAACGGGATGACCATAAAGTGACAAAGAGGGACGAAGAACGACCCGTTTCCGTGTAAAAGTCATGGCACAAGTCTTAGAAGTAGAGAACTTGAAGCCATGATCGGTGGCCCAAGACGACACGGCATCAATTGCAAGTTGAAGCCGGTGCTGAAGGAGAGGCGAATCATCACCCTGACAGCAAAGGGTAAGATCATCGACATAGAGAGCGGAGAAGACACCTGAAGGAAGAGAGGAAAGAAGACCACTGAGGGCAACCAGAAAAAGAGTAGTGCTCAGAACACTATCCTGGGGCACACCTTCGTATTGCTGAAAAGAGGCAGAGAGAGTGGCACCAAACCTGACCCGAAAGTTACGACGAGAGAGGAAGCTGCGAAGAAAGAAAGGGAGATGACCACGAAGGCCAAAAGTAAATAAGTAATTATCAAAAGAAGGCACCAAACCGGGAAGGCTATGTAGCACCATTAAATGCGCAAAATAATCAGAGGGCGCTAAATATCACCAAGGATGCCAATACGAGAACAAAAACGCATAAGGCGAACGATATCAAAAGTATCCGAGTCACCAAGAATTCTATTGAGGGACAGGTGACCACGAGGGGCGGTCGGAAAGCAAGACACACGCTCGTCCTGGAAGTCAGGACATTCAAGAAGGACATGCACGACCGTAAGAGGGACAATGCAACTAGGACAATAAGGAGCAGGGCGGCGCTCCATCAAGTGACCATGGGTTAAGCGAGTATGGCCAATACGCAACCTCGCCAGAGCTGTTTCCCACCGCCGGTTACGGTGGAAGGAGGACGGCCACGAGGAAACACAACATTTAAGAGTACATAGCTTGTTACCAGTAACAGACAACCAAGAAGCCTGCCAATGGGTAAGGACTGAGGAATGGATAACCGGGTAAAAGTCGGAATACGGAATGACTTTACGAGAGATGGGACAAGAGCGGACAGCTTCCTTGGCGGCAGCATCAACACGCTCATTTAAAGACACACCAATATGGCTGGGAACCCAACAAAACTCAACCGACTTAAATTTACTGTGAACAAGAAACAGCCAATGCTGGATCTTGACAACTACTGGATGAACCGGATTAAAGGACCCGAGAGCCATGAGGGCACTACGAGAGTCAACAACAACTACAAAGGATGACAACGAGAAAGCAGGAGACGAAGAGCATAGAGAATAGCATAAAGTTCCGCTGTAAAGATGCTTGTCTCCGGAGGTAAGCGACACATATAAGTGCGATCAGGAAAAACAACAGAGTAGCCAACACCGTCTGCCGACTTTGACCCATCGGTGAAGACAGAAACGGAGCGGGAGTGAGAAGAAAAGTGCTCAAGAAAAAGGCGTTTTAGAACCGTAGGAGGGGTAAAAGCTTTAGTGATACGGGTCAAGGAAGTACAAAACCGCGGAAGAGGGACTCTCCATGGGGGCAAAGAAGGAACAACACGAGGAGAAACATTAGAAATACGAACGGAAAGAGAATCCTGGAGGCGAGATAACCGGACAGAAAGAGGGAGGTGGTGAAGAGGAACAGGAACCGCAGGAGGGATAAAAGTTAAAGCACGACAGAGGTGAGAGGAAGGATGTTGTAAGGACCGTGCAAGATAGCGAAGACAGTAGCGATCACAGCGGTCCTGGAGAGACAGGAAGCCAGTGTCAACATACAAGCTAAGGACGGGAGTCGAACGAAAGGCACCAGAACTGAAAATGAAAATGTTTATTTAGGTAAGGTACATACATACAATAAATTTTTACAAAGATTGGTTGACTTATAGGTAGAGCTAGTACATACAATGCCTAAAGCCACTATTACGCAAAGCGTTTCGGGCATATTCGGGGCGTTTCTGGCGTTTCGGGAACTGAGGCGCAACCCAGTATGGTGCAAAGCATCAAGACGGCGAAGAGTAGGAGGAGAAGCAGACGAGTAAGCAGGGTAACCATAATCGAGCTTAGACAGGACGAGAGAGGAATGTAAAGCAAGGAGAGTGCGCCTATCTGCCCCCCAAGAAGTATGGGACAAGACCCGAAGGAGGGTAAGGGCCTTAGAGCACTCAACACGGAGGTAAGAGATATGTGGAGACCAAGACAAACGAGTGTCAAGGAATAACCCCAAAAGCTTCGTGGAAACTTTGTATTCAAGGGGATGACCATAAAGTGACAAAGAGGGACGAAGAACAACCCATTTCCGCGTAAAAGTCATGGCACAAGTCTTAGAAGTAGAGAACTTGAAGCCATGATCGGTGGCCCAAGACGACACGGCATCAATTGCAAGTTCAAGCCGGCGCTGAAGGAGAGGCGAATCATCACCCTGACAGCAAAGGGTAAGATCATCGACATAGAGAGCGGAGAAGACACCTGAAGGAAGAGAGGAAAGAAGACCATTGAGGGCAACCAGAAAAAGAGTAGTGCTCAGAACACTACCCTGGGGCACACCTTCGTATTGCTGAAAAGAGGCAGAGAGAGCGGTACCAAGGCGCACCCGAAAGGAACGACGGGAGAGGAAGCTGCGGAGAAAGAGAGGGAGATGACCACGAAGGCCAAAAGAATGAAGTTGAGATAGAATATGATATCACCAAGTGGTGTCGTAAGCCTTTTCCAGGTCAAAAAGGATGGCAACAATGGAGGTCTTCGCAGCAAAAGCAGTACGAATATAGACCTCCAAGTTCACCAGGACATCTGTCGTGCTGCGGCACTTGCGGAAACCAAATTGAGAAGGGGAGAGGAGGTGATGGTGTTCCAGGAAGCACATCAGACGAACGTTAACCATACGTTCAAAGAGTTTGCAGACACAACTTGTGAGAGCAATAGGGCGAAAGTCCTTAGGGGAAGTACCCAGAGACCCTGGTTTGCGAACAGGGAGGACAACGGCATCGAGCCAGTCCTCAGGGACTGACGACGACTCCCAGATCCGATTATACAGACTCGGTAAATACTGAGACATGCACGGAGGGAGATAGCGAAGTATCTCATAATGAATACCATCGTAGCCCGCCGCCGTAGAACCGCAGAGGGCCAGGACAGAACGAAGTTCAGAGAGAGAGAAGGGATCATTATAGGGAAGCTGAAGACGAGTGCAGAAATCTAAAGGACGAGACTCAAGGACAGGTTTACGAAGAAGAAAAGATTGGGGAAGATGAAGACCAGAGCTAACAGAAGAAAAGTGGGAACCCAGTACGGAAGCGACCTGCAATGGGTCCGCCACAAGAGTATCATGGAGGTGAAGGACCGGTGAAACACCAGGAACGAACTTACCCGCTATCTTGCGGATACGCTTCCAGATCTGGGCCAGAGGAGTTTCGGATGTAATTGTCGAGACATAAGATGCCCAACATTCACGTTTAGCCGTACGGATGGCCCTACGGGCCACCGCACTCGCTTTCCGAAAGAAAAGAAAAGAATTGGTCGTCTGCCTACGGCGGTGCCTCTTCCAGGCTGCACGCTTACAGCGGACAGCTCGAGCACAGTCCGCATTCCACCAGGGAACGCACTTCCGTGGACCCCGAGAGGAAGAGCGAGGGATAGAGCGGAGGGCAGCGTTGAAGACAGTGTCATGAAAAAGGAGGAGAGCGCGAGAGAGAGGCAGAAGGGAGAGGTCAGAGAGAGTAGCACTGAGGGTAAATAGGGTCCAGTCCGCCTTAGCAAACTGCCACCTAGGGAAAGAGAGGGAAGGGCGAAAAGAGAAAAAGGAAACAAGGATGGGGAAATGATCACTTCCATGGAGGTCATCAAGAACCTGCCACGTGAAATCTAAGTAAAGAGAAGAAGAGCAGAGAGAAAGATCAAGACAAGAAAGGGTGCGAGTCCGAGAGTCCAAATGAGTGGGCTCACCAGAATTCCAAAGAGACAGGGAAGAAGAGAGGAGAAACGGCTCAAGAAGGCGACCCCGGGTATTCGTCAGAACGTCACCCCAAAGAGAATGACAACAATTGAAGTCACCCAGCAGGAGCACAGGCTCCGGCAAGGAGTCAAGGTGGTGTTTCAAATCAGGAAGAGAAAGCGGGACACTCGGGGGGAGATAAATAGAACAAACTGTGTACCATTTCCCCACAAAGATACGAGCAGCAGAACAATGGAGAGGCGAAGGAAAAAGCAAAGGAACAAAGGGAAAATCAGCACGAATCAACAGAGCAGAAGAATTAGAAGCCCCAGCAACGGCTGGGGGGGGGGGGGGAGAGAAAGGAATAGCCACGAAAACGAGCAGGACGAGCACCAAGCATCGGCTCCTGGAGACAGACACAAAGGGGCGAAAACCGTGAAATCAGAAGTTGGAGTTCGAGGAAATTGGCGTAATAACCTCGAACGTTCCATTGAAGAATGGACAACGACGAGAAGAGAAAGGACAAAAACAGAGAACAAGGAAGAAACAAAGGCGAAAGAGCAACAGAGCACGTTAAAGAATATCAGGGTCGGGATCAGGGTCAGCAAAGTCAGGGTTAGGGTGCATGGGTAAACTGAGTAAAGACGGAGGGAAGGAAACGGGAGAACAGACCAGAGGTGGGCGGGCTTTGTCCGGAGGAGGAAGAGGAGGAGACAACAGAGGGGAGCAGTCAAGGACAGCAGCAGGAAGAGGGGGGGGGGTAGAAAGAGGGGAGCACACCTCAGCAAGGGCAGCAACCGAGAGGGAAGCGGGAGCTAAAGAAACCTCCATAGCAGGAACAGGGGGCGCAACCACCGAAATGGGAGGGGAAGGAGCGAGAGAGGCAGAAGTAGGGGCCGAGGAAGAAAGCAAAACCTTTTTACCTGCCGGGGAGGAGGAAGGAGAGGAGCCAGGCTTACGCTTCTGACTTAAAGACACAGTTGTCCCAGCAACCACGTACTGGGCAAAGGATTCTAGTGTCTCAACAGGAGAAGCTGAACGAGAGCACACATGACGGCCGTTTGGAGAGCGATGGACATCAGCCCGCACCGACAGGTGGCGGGGAGAGTCAAGAGACGGAGGGAAAGGATGGGAAGGAGGAACGGAGGGAGACGAGGAAGAAGACACAGGAGACAAGACAGACCGAGTAGAAAGGAGGGGAACCCCAGACAGAGGACCAGGAGGTGGATCCTTCGGGACAGAACTCAAAGGAACAGAGGAGGGGGCAGTGGGCGTATCAGGGTCCAAGGCCCGAAAATGGTTGCGAGTCTGAAGAAGGTGGGAAGGATGAGAAGAGGAAGAGCGCAACACGCGAGCATAAGAGATATTAGCATAAGGCGGGAGCCGGCGAACCTGGCGTCTCGCCTCAGGAAAAGATAAACGCTCCCGGTGCTTCAAGTTGAGGACGGCCGCCTCAAGCTTGTAATGGACAAGCACGGCAAGCACGGGAGAAGGTAGGATGGGCCTCACCTCAGTTGAGGCAACGAGCCTGGGGAGAAGTGCCCACCGACTTAGAGTGACCTTCGCCACCACACAAAGGACAGAGAGAGACAGTCCCGGAGCAGCGGAGGGCACCATGCCCAAACCTCCAGCACTTGTTGCAGAGCCAAGGAGAAGGAATGTACTCCTGGACAGAGCACCTGGCACCAGCAAGAATGACAGAGGGTGGAAGGGTCCTACCATCAAAGGTAATCTTCACAACCCGGAGGGGTTGACGACGACTACCACGAGGGGGACGAGTAAACGTGTCCACCTGGAGAATAGAATGGCCCTGGGCAGCAAGGATATGTTGAATATCGTCGTGGCAGTCGCGCAGGTCCCGAACACCGGTCGCAACATGGGGCGGGAGCAAAATAGTGCCAACACTGGCATTCAACTGAGCGTTCTTCGAGACCCGAACAGGGGTCTCGCCAAGGCAGGATAAGGCAGCCAAGCGGGAAGCAGCATCCTGAGAAGGAGCAGCAACAACACGTGTACTGAGACGAGTGGGGTTGAAAGTAATGGAGGCATCCACAGAATCAACGAGATGTCGATGGAGGGAGAAATCGTCAGGAGGCGCAGAATCAAGAGGGAGGAGATCAAAATATTTGGCCCATGAAGCGGGACCAAACAAGGCTTGATAGGTAGCAGAACTGGAAGGAATCGAGCGAGGGCGGCCGTGACGAGGACGGCGGTGAGAACCCCCAGAGAGAGAGGGGTTAAAAGGCGCAGTAGTTACAACTAGAGAAGGAGCCGCGCCAGGAGACGAGGTAGTCCCCACTGGGGGCTTGGGGCTCGACCCAACCACAGAGGAGGGAGGGGAGCCAGGGGAAGGAGTCAGAGAGGCCAAAGGAGGAGCAAGGTCGGGGCCCAATGCAGCGGAGGCTACAGAGCCCGGTCTTCCAATACGGACCGACCCGGGGGCTTGGTCGCCCACCCCACGAGCCTGAGAAGGTAAACCAGAAGCAGCCGAAACAGGGTTTATCATCATGACGAAAAGAAGAATTCATTCACGAATGTGCCCCCACACCCACCACGGAGCCACAATTAGAGGCAGGACACCCAACAAGAAGCTATCGCCGATCTTGCCGGGGCCTCCTAGGGGTGCGTCGTGAGTATACGCCCCACAAACGCCACCTTAAGAAACAGACAGTCCGTCGAGATCGGGTTCAGTGACGAAATGGGGATTGACAATAAAAGGTTCCCCTCGCTCTCGACGTAGGGTACTGCAGTTCTATGGGTGCAAGAGTATGCCTCCTCAAGCACCCGGGCGTCAAAATAGAAGAAGTCCAAGGGAAGAACCAGAACGAGCAAAAGGTCGGCAGGAAACGGCAAGCAGATAGAAGAGGGGGGAGAAAAACGAAACAGAAGGAAAAGGAAAAGATGCCCAGCAGAATTGGAGAGGACGGCAGCAGGAGCACAAGGCTAGAAAAGGACAGAGGACTGTCCCAAGGAGCATCACACTCCGGCAGCCGCCCACTAAGCCCCCACACGGCGACAACGAGCTGAGCGGGGAGTGGGTTTAATCTTTTAAGTAAACTACAAAACCACCGCCGTGTTTGTGTCAACCCTCCATTACCTTGTTGCTACTGAGAGTGAATGATGTAAACATATACTTACCTGTTACCAAATTGATTAGGGCCTTGGGCCACTACTACTACTATATTACTACTATTCCACTGAGGTGTTACTGGACACGGAAAACGCCCATTGGCGACCTTTAGTGAGTGGTAGAGCCCTCTGTCGAGACGGGAACATGATCAAGTGAAGTGATCGTGTTCTCACTCGTCTTTAGGCTACGAGGCCAGCCGGAGACAGACTGAGAGACTCTCCTGGTGAACAGTGGCACCGTGAGGATCGAGTGCAGACCTGTGGGGGCTACCGTAAGTAACGATTACCACTACTAATACTTGGTGGTGATTGGCTAGAGAGAGAGAGAGAGACAGCCACACGCACCCCGACAGTAGCCAACACCGTTCGCAGACTTAGACCCATCGGTAATGACGGAAATGGAGTGCGAGTGAGAAGAAAAGTGCTCAAGAAAAAGGCATTTTAGAACCGTAGGAGGGGTAAAAGCCTTATAACTGCGGAAGGGGGACTCTCCACGGGGGCAAAGAAAGAACAACACGAGGAGAAATATTAGAAAGACTAACGGAAAGAGAATCCTGTAAGCGAGATAACCGGACAGAAAGAGGGAGGTGGTGAAGAGGAACAGGAACTGCAGGAGGGGTAAAAGTTAAAGCACGACAGAGGCGAGAGGAAGGATATTGCAAGGATCGTGCAAGATAGCGAAGGCAGTAGCGATCACGGCGGTCCTGGAGAGACAGGAACCCAGTGTCGACATACAAGCTGAGGACGGGAGTTGAACGAAAGGCACCAGAACTGAGGTGCAACCCAGTATGGTGCAAAACATCAAGACGGCGAAGAGTAGAAGGAGAAGCAGACAAGTAAGCAGAGCAACCATAATCGAGCTTAGACAGAATGAGAGAGGAATGTAAAGCAAGGAGAGTGCGCCTATCTGCCCCCCAAGAAGTATGGGACAAGACCCGAAGGAGGGTAAGGGCCTTAGAGCACTCAACACGGAGGTAAGAGATATGGGGAGACCAAGACAAACGAGTGTCAAGGAATAACCCCAAAAGCTTCGCGGAATCTTTGTACTCAAGGGGATGACCATAAAGTGACAAAGAGGGATGAAGAATGACCCGTTTCTGAGTAGAAGTCATGGCACAAGTCTTAGTAGAAGAGAACTTGAAACCATGATCGGTGGCCCAATACGACACGGCATCAATCGCAAGTTGAAGCCGGCGTTGAAGGAGAGGTGAATCTTCACCCTGACAGCAAAGGGTAAGATCATCGACATAGAGAGCGGAGAAGATGCCTGAAGAGAGGAAAGAAGACCACTGAGGGCAACCAGAAAAAGAGTAGTGCTCAGAACACAACCTGTTCTCGCACTTTCTTACAGTCAATATTGACTTATTAAATACGTGCATATGTGACATACTAAACATACTAGTTTACCTTGAAAAGCTTCATAGAAAACACCAACCTTACCTAACCTTCTTAGGATGTTAAGATAAGCATCTTATTGCTTCACAATTACAATTATTACTTAACCTATACCTATAATAGGTTAAGTAATAATTTATATTATTAACCTATACCTATAAAACCTATACCTATAATAGGTTAAGTAATAATTGTAATTACGAAGCAATAAGATGCTTATCTTAACATACTAAGAAGGTTAGGTAAGGTCGGTGTTTTCTATGAAGCTTTTCAAGGTAAACTATTATGTTAAGTATGTCACATATGCACGTATTTAATAAGTCAATATTGACTATACGAAAGTGCGAGAACGGGTTGCAGAACACTACCCTGGGGCACTCCTTCGTATTGTTGAAAAAGAGGCATAGAGAGCGGTACCAAGCCTCACCCGAAAGGAACGACGTGAGAGAAAGATGCGGAGAAAGAGACGGAGATGACCACGAAGGCCAAAAGAATGAAGCTGGGATAGAATATATCGCCAAGTGGTGTTGTAAGCCTTTTCCAGGTCAAAAAGGACGGCAACAACGGAGGTCCTCGCAGCAAAAGCAGTATGAATATAGACCTCCACGTTCACCAGAACATCTGTTGTGCTGTGGCACTTGCAGAAACCAAATTGAGAAGGGGAGAGGAGGTGATGGTGTTCCAGGAACCACATCAGATGAACGTTAAGCATACCTGCTTGATGGGGTTCTGGGAGTTCTTCTACTCCCCAAGCCCGGCCCGAGGCCAGGCTCGACTTGTGAGAGTTTGGTCCACCAGACTGTTGCTTGGAGCAGCCCGCAGGGCCATATACCCACCACAGCCCGGGTGATCCGGAACTTCTCTTAGAAAACAGTCCAGTTTTCTCTTGAAGATGTCCACGGTTGTTCCGGCAATATTTCTTATAGTCGCTGGGAGAACGTTGAATAACCGCGGACCTCTGATGTTTATACAGTGCTCTCTGATTGTGCCTATGGCACCTCTGCTCTTCACTGGTTCAATCTTGCATTTTCTTCCATATCGTTCACTCCAGTACATTGTTATTTTACTGTGTAGATTTGGGACCTGGCCCTCCAGTATTTTCCATGTGTATATTATTTGGTATCTCGTCTCCTTTCTAGAGAGTACATTTGGAGAGCTTTGAGACGATCCTAATAATTTAGGTGTTTTATCTCATCTATGCGTGCCGTTTATGTTCTCTGTATTCCCTCTATTTCAGCAATCTCTCCTGCTCTGAAGGGGGAAGTGAGTACTGAGCAGTACTCGAGACGGGTCAACACAAGTGACTTGAAGAGTACAACCATTGTGATGAGATCCCTGGATTTGAAAGTTCTCGTAATCCATCTGATAATTTTTCTGGCTGACGTGATATTTGCTTCGTTATACTCCCTAAACGTTTGATCGTCGGACATCATTATTCCCAAATCCTTGACATGCTGTTTTTCTACTATGGGAAGATTCGATTGTGTTTTGTACCCTGTATTATGTTTCAGATCCTCATTTTTGCTTTACCTGAGTACCTGAAATTTATCACTGTTAAACATGTTATTTTCTGCTGCCCAATCAAAAACTTTGTTGACATCTGCTTGTAGTTTTTCAATGTCTTCAGCAGATTTCATGCTGATTTTTGTGTCATCTGCAAAGGACGACACGAAGCTGTGACGTGTATTTTTGTCTATATCAGATATGAGAATAAGGAACAGTAGCAGTGCAAGGACTGTACCTTGAGGTACAGAGCTTTTAACATCGCTTGGACTCGATTTTATCTGATTGACTGTTACTCTTTGTGTTCTGTTCGACAGGAAATTCAGTATCCAGCGTCCTACTTTTCCAGTACAGTATTCCCATTGACCTCATTTTGTGAGCTATCACCCCATGGTCACATTTGTCGAACGCCTTTGCAAAGTCTGTGTATACAACATCTGCATTTTGCTTTTCTTCTAGGGCTTCTGTGATTTTGTCATAGTGGTTGAGTAACTGTGACAGACAGGATCTTCCCGCTCTTAATCCATGTTGTCCTGGATTGTTCAATTCATTGTTTTCCATAAAACTAGAAATTTGATTCCTAATCACTTTCAAACACTTTTATTATGTGTGATGTTAGTGCAACTGGCCTATAACTTTTTGCCAAGGCTTTAATCCCCCCCTTGTGCAACGGAGCTATATCCGCAGATTTAAGTGCTGCTGGTATCTCCCCATATGTTCAAAGAGGTTGCAGACACAACTTGTGAGAGCAATAGGGCGCAAGTCCTTAGGGGAAGTACCCAGAAACCCTGGTTTGCGAACAGGGAGGACAACGGCATCGAGCCAGTCCTCAGGGACTGACGACGACTCCCAGATCCGATTATACAGACTCAGTAAATACCGAGACGTGAACGGAGGGCGATGGCGAAGCATCTCATAATGAATACCATCGGAGCCCGCCGCCGTAGAACCGCAGAGGGCCAGGGCAGAACGAAGTTCAGAGAGAGAGAAGGGATCGTTATAGGGAAGTCAAAGACGAGTGCAGAAATCTAAATGACGAGATTCATGGACAGGTTTACAAAGAAGGAAAGATTGGGGAAGATGAAGACCAGAGCTAACAGAAGAAAAGTGGGAACACAGTTTGGTAGTGACCTGCAACGGGTCCGCCACAAGAGTACCACGGAGGTGAAGGACCGGTGAAACATCGGGAACGAACTTACCCGCTATCTTGCGGATACGCTTCCAGATCTGTGGCAGGGGAGTTTCGGATGTAATGGTTTTGACATAAGATGCCCAACATTCACGTTTAGCTGTACGGATGGCCCTACGGGCCACCGCACTTGCCTTCCGAAAGGAAAGAAAAGAATCGGCCATCTGCCAACGGTGGTGTCTCTTCCAGGCTGCACGCTTACAGTGGACAGCCCGAGCACAGTCTGCATTCCACCAGGAAACGCACTTTCGTGTACCCCGAGAGGAAGAGCGAGGAATAGAGCGGAGTGCAGCTACGAAGACAGTGTTGAAAAAGAAGGAGAGCGAGGGAGAGGCAGAAGGGAGAGGTCAGAGAGAGCAGCACTGAGGGTAAATAGATTCCAGTCCGCTTTAGCAAACTGCCACCTAGGGAAGGAGAGGGAAGGGTGAAAAGAAAAAAAGGCAACAAGGATGGGGAAATGGTCACTGCCATGGAGGTCATCAAGAACCTGCCACGTGAAATCTAAGTAAAGAGAAGACGAGCAAAGAGAGAGAACGACAGGAAAGGGTGCGAGTCCAAGAGTCCAAATGCGTGGGCTCACCAGAATTCAGAAGAGACAGGGAAGAAGAGAAGATAAACGACTCAAGAAGGCGACCTCGGGTGTTCGTCAGAACGTCACCCCAAAGAGAACGACGACAATTGAAATCACCCAGCAGGAGCACAGTGTCCGGCAAGGAGTCCAATAGGTGTTTCAGATCAGGTAGAGAAAGCGGGACACTCGGGGGAGATAACTGGAACAAATGGTGTACCTTTTCTCCACAAAGAAACGAGCAGCAGAACAATGGAGAGGCGTAGGAAAAAGTAAGGGGACAAAGGGAACATCAGAACATCAGCAACATAGCACATTAAAGAAGATCAAGATCAGGATCAGAGTCAGCAAAGTCAGGGTTAGGGGGCATGGGTAAACTGAGCAAAGACGGAGGGAAGGAAGCAGGAAAACAGACCAGATGTGGACGGGCGGGGTCCGGAGGAGGAGGAGGAAGAAGAGGAGACAGCCGAGAGGAGGAGACAGCCGAGAGGAGCAGTCAAGGACAGCAGCAGGAAGAAGGGTAGTAGAAAGAGGGAAGCGCACCTCAGCAAGGGCAGCAACCGAGAGGGAAGCGGGGGCCAAAGAAACCTCCATAGCAGGAACAGGGGGCACAACCACCGAAATGGGAGGGGAGGGAGCGAGAGTGTCTGAAGTAGGGGCCGAGGAAGAAAGCGAAGCCTTCTTACTCACCGGGGAGGAGGAAGGAGAGGAGCCAGGCTTACGCTTCTGACTTCAAGAGACAGGTGTCCCAGCAACTACATACTGGACAACGGATTCCAGCGTCTCAACAGGAGAAGCTGAACGAGAGCACACACGACGGCTGTTAGGAAAGAGATGGACATCAGCCCGCACTGACAGGCAGCGGGGAGAGTCAATAGACGAAGGAGAAGGATGGGAAGGAGGATCGGAGGGAGACGAGGAAGACACAGGAGGCAAGACAGACCGGGTAGAAAGAAGGGGAACCCCAGACGGGGAACCCTTCAGGACAGAACTCAAAGGAACAGAGGAGGGGGCAGTAGGCATATAAGGGTCCAAGGCCCGGAAACGGTTGTGAGTCTGAAGAAGGTGGGAAGGACAAGGAGATGAAGAGCACAACAGGCGAGCATAAGAGACATTTGCATAAGGCGGGAGCCGGTGAACCTGGCGCCTCGCCTCAGGAAAAGATAAACGCTCTCGGTGCTTCAAGTTGAGGACGGCTGCCTCAGGCTTGTAATGGATACACGCACAGGAGAAGGCAGGATGGGCCTCACCGCAGTTGAGGCAACGAGCCTGGGGAGAAGTGCACTCCGACTTAGAGTGACCTTCACCCCCACACAAAGGACAGAGAGAGAGAGTCCCAGAGCAGCAGAGGGCACCATGCCCAAACCTCCAGCGCTTGTTACAGAGCCGAGAAGGAATGTACTCCTGGACAGAGCACCTGGCACCAGCAAGAATGACAGAGGGTGGAAGGGTCCTACCATCAAAGGTAATCTTCACAACCCGAAGGGGCTGATGGCGACAACCACGAGGGGGACGAGTAAACGTGTCTACCTGGAGGACAGAATGGCCTTGGGCATCAAGGATATGCCGAATATCATCGAGGCAGTCCTGCAGATTCCAACACCGGTTGCAACATGGGGCGGGAGGAGAATAGTGTCAACACTGGCATTCAACCGAGAGTTCTTAGAGACCCGAACAGGGGTCTCGCCAAGATAGGATAAGGCAGCCAAGCGGGAAGCAGCATCCTGAGAAGGAGCAGCAACAACACGTGTACCGAGACGAGTGGGGGTTGACAGTAACAGAGGCATACACGGAATCAATAAGATGCCGATGGAGGGAGAAATCGTCAGGAGGCGTAGAATCAAGAGGACGATCAAAGAATTTGGCCCATGAAGCGGGACCAAACAAGGCCTAATACGCATCAGTACGGGAAGGAATCGAGCAAGTGCGCCCGTGGCGCGGAAACGTTGAGAACCCCCAGAGAGAGAGGGGGTTAAAAGGCGCAGTAGTCACAACGAGAGACTTAGCCGCACCAGGGGACGAAGTGGTCACCATTGGGGGCTTGAGGCTCGACCCAATCACAGAGGAGGGAGGGGAGCTGAGGGAAGAAGTCAAGAGGGTCAAAGGAGGAGCAAGGTCCGGGCCAAACGCAGCGGGGGCTACAGAGCCGGTCTTCCAATACAGACCGACTCGGGGGCTTGGTCGCCCACCCCTTGAGCCTGAGAGGGTACAACAGAAACATTCAATGACATAAATACGAAAGAGACAATTTCATCCAAGAATGTGCCCCCATACCCACCATGGAGCCACAATTAGAGGCAGGACACCTAATAAGAAGCTATCGCCGATCATGCTGGGGCCCCCCTAGGGGTGCGTCGTGAGTATACGCCCCACAAACGCCGCCTTAAGAACCATCAGTCCGTCGAGATCGGGTTCAGTGACGAAAGGGGAATTGACAATAAAAGATTCCCCTCACTCGAGACGTCGGGTACTACAGTTCTACAGGTGCAAGAATATGCGTCCTCAAGCACCCGGGTGTCAAAATAGAGGAAGTCCAAAGGAATAACCAAAACAAGCAAAAGGTCGGCAGGAAACGACAAGCTGATAGGAGAAGAGGGGGGAGAAAAACCAAACAGAAGGAAAAGGAAAAGTCGTTCAGCACAATTAAAGAGGAGAGCAGCAGGAGCACAAGGCTACAGAAGGACAGAGAACTGTCCGAAGGAGCATCACACTCCGGCAGCCGCCCACCAAGCCTCCCTCACGGCAACAACGAGCTGAAAAGGGAGGGGGGAGGTTATATATAAGTATCTGCATGTTTTGTTCACCATAACAAACCACTAAGTTAATATTGCGAGTCAAAACGCAGCGAGGTGCGGCCACCACATCTGCCTGTCAGCCTCTCGCTGCCACTCCCTCCCTCAATGACTCCTCATTCGCCCACATCCTCCTCCCCCCACCATACTGTTTTTGCTTTTTTCATTATATACAGATGTTATATATTAGTATTTACATGTTCTGTTCACCATAGCTGTTCATCTAAGCTGGTATAGTGGCCATCCCTACCAACATGACAAATCATGCAGATGTCGCCACCTCCCTCATCAAAATGGCTTCTCCCCACACTCCTTTTGCTGTTATTACACTCTATATATATACACGTTATATATAAGTATCTACATTTGTGTTCACCATAACGAACAACTAAGTTGGTATGCTGAGTGGCAGTGGCAGCCAGTTGCAGCCTGCCACTGGCTGTCACTCCCTCCCTCCCTCACCTCACCTGACTCGCCACAATTCTCCTCCCACCATACTGTGTTTGCTTTTATTCACTATATAGAGATGTTATACATAAGTATCTGCATGTTTTGTTCACCATAGCAAACAACTAAGGTGGTATATTGAGTCCAGACAGTAAAAGGTGGTCACACAGAGTCAGCAGACAATGCTACCTCCCTCCCCCACCAAGATTACTACTCCCACTACAGCGCTGATTATCACAACAATCCTGCTATTAACAGAATCCTAGTCATTTTTATCAGTCAGGGGTCTTCTGTCATACTAGCATTGCTAAATAATAGCATGTACATGTATATTATGGCATTTTTAGATGATGCTGTGGTCACAAGCTGAACAGCAGTGCTGTGCTCATACAGTACTGCATTCGCCAGCCTTGGTGGCTCACTCAGTACTGAGGACCTCACACCCGGGAATGTGGCCCACAATTTTTTTAGTGTTAATTAAAATGGCATCTGTTTACAAGAGCCCTGATGAAGGTGAGGTGAACTCCGTGTATCCAATGGGTCGTTTAAATCTCGTGTAGTACTCCTACACGTCATGACGTGATGCGCACTTTTCAGTAAGTTACTCAATACGTCATATGACGTGTTTCACAGTCATATTCGGTTGTCATATTCACAGTCATTACGGTTGAGAGGCGGGACCAAAGAGCCAGAGCTCAACTAGGTGAGTACAACTAGGTGAGTACAGTTTAAGGGCTAAGCCCCGAAATCATCTCAAGATAACCTCAGGATAAGATTATTATTATTTTCCAATTGTGTTGCATTATTTCCAAATAACAGGAATTAGAAACCTTCCTCCTGAAGAGAGGTTAACAATGCCTGATAACATTACAGTATATAGTATACTGATATATACAGGTACATTTGTACAGCAACAGCCACATAGTCTGTTGCATTCTTCTTGCAGGTTGGCATTCGATCCCTGAGGGTCCAAGTAGTTGGACACCATTCTTTGTCTCACTCTATCTCAGACCAGACCCATCTCCTCATATCACTTCCAAGAGCTATATTCTCATACTGGCTTAGTGCTTTCTCTCAACAATTACCTTGTTTTGTAATTATTAATATCATTATTCAAATATTTACACTTGCAATATGTACAGACAGATCAACATGGTGCATTTTGTTCTGTAAGAATAACCATAACTAGCATGCCTCTTGACAAAAATCCAGCGTTGAATGTAATGAAACGCCATTTTTTGGGTGAGACCCGGAGGCTCCCCGGAGCTTTACCGGGCTGATATGCTAATGTCAGACTTTGGCATAAGTCATGTGTATGGAGTTCTAGGGCCTACCGGGGACCACGGCCAGAACCTGGCCCCCTCAGAGAGGCAAGGGGAGCAATGGCCTATAGAAACCCCCGTGTGGTAGGAAGCATTCTATGTCTGCCATCGACCGGGTCAAGCATCCAGAAAGGTAAGCATTCCAAAACAAACCCCTATTCTGGTGAAAATTGCTACCTAAAGCCGAACTAGTGGATAGAACTCCCCAACAGAAAAACAAGCAAACTAGTATGACCTCACACGTCACAGCGCCGCTATCTACGCAGCTCTCCCCTCCCCGGGAGAGGGAAGGGGGAGCCCCAGACCTCCCACGCTGGCTATCCACCCATCAGTTCTGAGGCTGGATGTCAAAACACGCAAAAACCGCCAACCGGAGGGAGGGAGGGTTGCCGGGGAGCCTCTGGGTCTCACCCAGAAAATGGCGTTTCATTACATTCAACGCTGGGTTTCTGGGGGGAGCCCCGTCGGCTCCCTGGAGCTAACTACCCACAGAGGAAGGTCAAAGGGACGGAACCGGGAGGCGGACACCACGCACCCCCCCACGGAAGCGAGACAACCGGCAGCAAACGCCAACCCAAGGCACCACAGCCCCGAAAAGTCCCGGGAACAACACGAGAACGAGCAGCAAGGCCCCCAAACAAACACCAAAGAGCCATGCCCGAATGACCGCAAGGACACGTCGCTCAGACAGCAGCGAGAGCATTGAAGCCACAAATGCCACGGGCATGAGGGAAGAACACAGGCAGCTTAGCCGCAAGAACACGGCTGACAACCCGGGACACCATCACCCGCGAACCGGGAAGAACAGAACCGGATCAACGCAAAACGCGCTCTGGACACAGATGCCGTGGCATGCAAACAACAGCGGAGGGCCCGCCACTGAACACAAAACATGACACCCCCCCGGCCCGACCAACAAAGCACCAACAAACCCTGGACCCCTCCAGAACGCAGCAGCCCCACCCCACGCCAGAAAAGATGGAGACTGCTGCCACTGAACAACCAAAACACTAAAACCGAAGGAGCAAGAAAACTCAGCGACCCGACCCCCAGAGGCAAATGCCAAAATTAAAAAAAGCTGACAAAAAAACAAACCAGAACCAAAGGGGCACTACCAACCGAGGAGAAGACAGAGCACGCTGACCAGAGACCAGGATGGTGCAAGCGGCGCACGAACAGGCCGGAGGTGAAACGACGCACGAGACAGCTTACTAATGGTGCAAAAGCAACACCAAGACCGAAACCAAGCCGAAGCGGCTCCGCCAGCGCCGCACGAAAGAGGCAACAGTATGCGGCAAGATGACGGCCCCCAACCCCCACCAGAAAACCAAGCTGACGCTAACAAGAGTAGCCACCTAAGAAGGGACAGGAAAAGGAAGGATCGCCAAAATACCCATACTGCCCCCAAGAGAAGTACGCAGGTGGGACACCTACCACGAAGCCACCCGACCACCACCTGGAGGCAAGACCGCGAGGCAGAAGGTAAGCAGCCCCGACAAGGCCCCTCCGAGCCCAGGAAAAGGCGGAGCCGCGGGAAGATCTCGGGCACGACCACCGAAACCCAGGCGGCACAAGGAGATGGAACGTCTGCCAAACAGAAAAACTCCCCAAAGCAAGCAAGCCCGCCAGGAGTTTAGAAACGACGGGTCCGACGCGAGACATCGCAAGACCCTGAAAAACCAACCGGCAGGGCTAGCTAGGAAACCATAGAAGGCGGAAGGGTTGCCACCAGAACAGTACCCGAACCAAGGGGTACGAGCAACTGCAACAGACCAAGACAAAGAAGCACACCACAGGACACAGGCCGAAAAAATGCCCAAGAAGCCAAGGAACACATGCCGAACACCCCTGCGGCAGAGGAGGAAACAAGAGAACGCACAAGGAAATGAAGCGGTGGAAACCGACCAAAGGAGATGCCAGGAAAACGACTGGGGAGAGGCAGGATGAATGAGCTGAAGCACAAAAACCCCAGGAAAACAACCAGGGGTGGACAATCAGGCAGGGACAGAAAACCCCCATGCACATGAGAGGGCCAAGAAAGGGACCTGAAGACCACGAAAAACAACAAGCAAACCCCCATACGCAAACCCTGGGCACAAAACAGCCGCAAAGTGCCACCCCACAACCGGACACAGGAACAAGGACACGCCACCGTGAAACATGGTACCAATGCACGCGTGCAGTAGCAGCAACAGGCACCACCGCAACATGCAACATGTAAATAGCAACTCGCTTCTGCAAAGGCAGAGAACGGAGCAGGCAGACCCCAGACAGGGCCAACGGAGACACGACAGAACCCAGCAGGCCCAGAAAACTGCACACCAGGCGACCGACGGCGGAGAACCCCGCTCGATACCTGCTGGATGGGGTACTGGAAGCTCATTTACACCCCAAGCCCGGCCCGAGGCTAGGCTAGACCGGCCAGAGGGTGGCCCACCAGGCAGCTGCTTGGAGCGGCCCGCAGGCCCACATACCCCCCACAACCAGGATGGGCCGGATCTTCTAGTCGAAAACAGGCTAGTGTGTCCTGGAAGGCCACGGACATACCGGCAATATGGCGTATGTTCGCAAGTAGGTCGTGTAACAACCGCAGACCTCTGATGGTTATACAGTGTTCCCCGAATGTGCATGTGACCCCAGACAGGGCCAACGGAGACACGACAGAACCCAGCAGGCCCAGAAAACTGCACACCAGGCGACCGACGGCGGAGAACCCCGCTCGATACCTGCTGGATGGGGTACTGGAAGCTCATTTACACCCCAAGCCCGGCCCGAGGCTAGGCTAGACCGGCCAGAGGGTGGCCCACCAGGCAGCTGCTTGGAGCGGCCCGCAGGCCCACATACCCCCCACAACCAGGATGGGCCGGATCTTCTAGTCGAAAACAGGCTAGTGTGTCCTGGAAGGCCACGGACGTACCGGCAATATGGCGTATGTTCGCAAGTAGGTCGTGTAACAACTGCAGACCTCTGATGGTTATACAGTGTTCCCCGAATGTGCCTATAGCACCACTGCACTCCACTGGTACTATCCCGCAAGTTCTTCCAGATAGGCGGGACCCAAGAGCCAGAGCTCAAACTCTGCAAGCACAACCAGGAGAGCCCCTACCAGGTGAGTACATAACCAGCACCACAACCCACACACCTCATAACACGAAAAAAGGTGGGTCCCCTGAATGACTCTACCATGGGTTGGACATGCACATGAGTGGGACTGGAAGGGTTGAAAAAGGGACAGTCACTGGTGTGCGAACGGTCTCAGTCGCACAAAAATATACCTAAATAAAGACAGGTATATAAACATCTCCGCATCCAGCGCCCGGCCAAAAGACGCCAGACCGCAGAAACTCACCTGTCGAATGGAGGCACGAACATGACACAACTCAACTGTGCCCAGAAGATCCTGGGAGCACCGCCAGGTGAAGACACCAGAGCCGGACCCGCAGGAGAGCAGGGTAGAGGCGAAGGAGGCAGCCCACACCCATGACACAGGGAAAACCTCGATGTCCTCCCTACAGCTGGAAACCAGGATACCCCCGGAGCGAAGGGGCACATACCGCAGCAAGGGAGAAGAGCGAGAGGCGAAGCACCTGAGAAAAAAGGGCGCAAAACACCAGAACTGAAACACACTGCCCAGACCAAAACAAACTCCACGGCGCATGCGCATGACACGCTGGCCGAACCGCACAACCCTCTCTGCGGGAAGGCGCCAACCAGGACTACTGCACTAGAAAAGTAGCCAAAAGAGGAAGCAGGGACAACAAAACCGGCCAACGAAGCGAAGACAGAGCCCATAAAGGTACCCAACTGGGCCACAAGTAGCCCAACAGGGCCCACAAGTAGCCCAACCGGCCCACAAGTAGTCCAACCGGCCCACAAGTAGCCCAACCGGCCAACAAGCAGCCCAACCGGGCCACTGGCCACAAGCAGCCCAACCGGGCCACAAGTAGCCCAAAACGGCGACCCGGACGAGGAGCCGACAGACGTTCTAATAATGCAGGAAGTAGCGAAAACCTTCCCGAACCCTCGAGAACACAGAAGACTAATCCTGAAGGCATACAAAGGCACAGGCGCACCCAAGACCAGAAGTCACGTAGAACCCCAAGAACGGGGAAATATGACGAAGACACCGTCCCCATAAAGGTGAGGGGGAGAAGCATCCACCCACAGGACGGACCCAACCGACTCAAAGGGCAAGGAACCGAGCCCGGGGAGGGGCCGACGCCCAGCAGCACGTACGGCGAGTGGGGAGGAAAGACCCCACTTCGTGTAACCACAAGCCCCGCCTAGAGGGGGAGAAAAAAAACCCACGGGGTCCTATGGGGCCAAGGGCCCCCCAAGTCAGCCCCTCCCCAGCCCCAGGAACCGACACGACAGGCCCCGGGGCCGAGCCGTCCCCCCAAAGCCCCAGCCGTACCAGAAAACCGGGGCAGCCGCGAAAACACTAAGGAAGGGAGCCCACTGGCAGACTCTTACAACACGGCTGGAGGAACAGGCTCAATGCCCCCGTCACTACCCCGGAAGGGGAATTCCCCGAGACTGCCCGAGTCTCAACACTATCAAACCCCGCCCCGATCTTACAGACGGTAAGGAACCGGATGCAGGCAGGAAGGGGGATCCAGGGGAAAAATACAAACCAAAACGGGGCAGCCCCAGGGCTCCCGGGGAGTAAACCACGAGAGCGTTGCCACCACCAAGGCTCAAAGTGCAACGCCCCTGCTGCCCACACCCGCTTAGTCAGCACAACTGGCAGACGGAGGCAAAACAGAGTCACCCAGAGACAAAGGTTGAGAGCAACCCTCAAACTCGCTGGAAGCGAGGGGGGACTCTGGGGTCACATCTATCGGACCCACGCACCCCCAGGGGTTTCCCAGGGGTCCCGAGCATTTACTATAAGAGGACTCGCGCTCAGGTAATCCCAGGCAGGGTACTGCTAACCGGCACCCAAAGCTACCAAACAACTATCTAAGAGCTGAACCCCCGGGACGTGTACACTCACGGGGACCTAGCAGGGGGTACCACCAGAAAATACTCAGAACACAAGGGACACAAGGGGCATGAACGAAAGCAGACCCCCCCCCCACCAGGTAGATAATCAAAAAGAAAAAGAAAACCCCGCAAGAGGACAGCGTACCCAAGCGAAACAGAACCGGCCTCTATGGTAAAGACAAGCTGCACAGTACCCTGTGCCCCACCAGTGCAAAACTACCCCTTACCCTAAGGCGAACAAGGGAGACAGAACACCCGAGCACACAAAGAGCGGCCGAAAACCAAGCAGTAAACGGACTAGCAGGGGCAGGACCCAAGGAACTTGTGGAAGATGGCCCCAAGCCCCAAGGGCAGTACTTACAGGGCACCTAGGGAAGGGAACCCTAGGCGCATGCAGCCCGAGTACTGGAGAATCACTCCCGGCTCACGCACCACCTAGAAGACAGACACCACACTCTAGGTACAGTGCTGAAACAACTACTGGAGCCGGAGCACATAACCGGTGCCTATAGCATCAGCCAAAGAACTGATGGGTGGATAGCCGGCGTGGGAGGTCTGGGGCTCCCCCTTCCCCCTCCCGGGGAGGGGGGAGCTGCGCAGACAGCGGTGCAGTGACGTGTGACATCATACTAGTTTGCTTGTTTTTCTATTGGGGAGTTCTATCCACTAGTTCGGCTTTAGGTAGCAATTTTAACCAGAATAGGGGTTTGTTTTGGAATGCTTACCTTTCTGGATGCTTGACCCGGTCGATGGCAGACATAGAATGCTTCCTACCACACGGGGGTTTCTATAGGCCATTGCTCCCCTTGCCTCTCTGAGGGGGCCTGGTTCTGGCCGTGGTCCCCGGTAGGCCCTAGAACTCCATACACATGACTGATGCCAAAGTCTGACATTAGCATATCAGCCTGGTAAAGCTCTGGGGAGCCGACGGGGCTCCCCCCAGAAAAAAAGCAAAACAAAATAAGGGTGAACTGCCAGTGATATAACATAGCGAGGACAAGACACAGGCAAGGCGTACAAGTCATGATTTGATGAGGGTCATCAAGAGAGCATTAGAGTGCTACAAGACAATGTGGTACATTATCACTAAAGCTGCAATGGTGAAGGCTCACATTTCCTATTACAGTACCTCCAAAAGAGTAAATCACAAGGCATTTCAGAGAATGTTGTCCTTGGATTTCAATAAAGTATCAAATCAGAAAAAAAATGCAATAGGACTCCTGCATCACTGAATCTTTTATCAAGATAAAGCCATAATGCATAACAATTTACAAATCACCTAACTTCAATTTGTGGTGTTCTGCTCTACTCTCACAGTCCATTTGAGACTTTTAAAATAATGAACTACATTAATACACTCCAACAGTAGTTGGAGTGTATAACCCAGAACACTACTATAAAAGGTCATATATAAAACAAAGAGCAATGGTTTCAAGCTCAAGCCACAATGTAGGTCAGAAAACAGGAGATGCATTTTCCCCTCATAGGGTTATAAACCCATGGAAATATCAACACTGGCAGAACCAGGCCTATTCTATTAATTCATTAAAATCAAATTGCAGGTAAAGAATAACATTCAGAGGTGTAAAATTGGAAACAAATTCATGGAAAATGTAAAGAAAATGTGTGAAGCACTAACAAACACTATTAAACTGTGTTTGTGCAACATGAAACTTTCAGAGAACAGTCACAATAAGATTTCCAGAGAACAACATAGAGCACATAGAGGTGTCAAGAGAAGAAATTTGAAAAAGTGCTCAAGGACCTAAGTAGGAACAAAGAAGTTGGCCCAGATGGAGTTTCATTATGGGTTCTGAGAGAATGTGCATCTGAGCTCAGCACTCCACTTCAACTGATTTTTCAGGCATCTCTGTGAATATCTGCAGTCCTGGCAGATAAAGAAAAAGGCCAACATAGTTCAAATCTACAAAAGTGGCAGCAGGGAAGACGATCTGTATCACTAACAAGCACAGTAGTCAAAATATTATACAAAACTAATAAAAACCAAATTGGTAGAACACCTGGAAAAAAATAATATACTTTAATAACAGTATGGTTTTTTATCTGTAAAGTTCCTGTGTAATAGTTCTACTTAGTTTCTATGATTAAGCCACAGAGACTGTACAAGAAAAAAATGTTTGGGTTGACTGCATTTATCTAGACCTAAAAAAGGGCTTTTTGACACAGTCCCACACAAGAGGTTGTTCTGGAAACTGGAACATACTAGAGAAGTGACAAGTAGGCTTCTAACACGAATGAAGAATTTTCTAACAGAAAAATGAGGGCAGTAATCAGAGACAATGTATCGGACTGGAGAAATGTCACAAGTAGAGTACCACAGGGTACTCCATGGAGGCCTGGTCGAGGACCGGGCCGGGGGGACACTAAAAAGCCCCGAAATCATCTCAAGATCACCTCAAGGGTTCAGTTCTTGCACAACTGATGTTCATTGTCTACATAAATGATCTACCAGTTGGTATACAGAATTATATGAACATGTTTGATAAGAAACCTAGATGATTGTCATGCCCTTCAAGAAGACCTGGACAAAATAAGTATATGGAGCAACACTTGGCAAATGGAATTTAATGTGAATAAATGCCATGTTATGGAATGTGGAATTGGAGAACATAGACTCCACACAACCTGTACATATTATGTGAGAAATCTTTAAAGAATTCTGATTCAGAAAGAGCTCTAGGGGTGGTTCTAGATAGAAAACTATCATCTGAGGACCACATAAAGAACGTTGTGCGAGGAGCCTATCCTATGCTTTCTAACTTCAGAATTGCTTTTAAATACACGGATGGCAAAATACTAAGGAAATTGTTCACACTTTTGTTAAGCCAAAGCTAGAATATGCAGCGGTGTGTGTGGTGCCCATATCTTAAGAAGCACATCAACAAACTGGAAAAGGTGCAAAGGCATGCTACTAAGTGGCTCCCAGAACTGAAGGGCAAGAGCTACGAGGAGAGTTAGAGGCATTAAATATGCCAAAACTAAAAGACAGAAGAAAAAGAGGCGATATGATTACTACGTACAAAATAGTAACAGGAATTGATAAAATTGATAGGGAAGATTTCCTGAGACCTGGAACTTCAAGAACAAGAGGTCATAGATTTAAACTAACTTAACAAGGATGCTGAAGAAATATAAGAAAATTCACTTTCACAGAGTGGTAGACGGTTTAAACAAGTTAGGTGAGAAGATGGTGGAGGCCAAGACTGTCAGTAGTTTCAAAGCATTACATAACAAAGAGTGCTAGGAAGACGGGACACCATCTTGAGGTTATCTTGAGATGATTTCGGGGCTTTTTTTAGTGTCCCCACGGCCCGGTCCTCGACCAGGCCTCCACCCCCATGAAGCAGCCCGTGACAGCTGACTAACACCCAGGTACCTATTTACTGCTAGGTAACAGGGGCATAGGGTGAAAGAAACTCTGCCTATTGTTTCTCGCCGGCGCCTGGGATCGAACCCAGGACCACAGGATCACAAGTCCAGCGTGCTGTCCGCTCCATGAGCGGACATATGCATAGCATAGCTCACACCATGAGCATAGCTCTCATCCTGTAACTATACTTAGGTAATTACACTTAGATAATTGCTGGGTGATTGGAGCTAATATTCACCTGGAAAGAAGAGAAGATAATTGACATCCAGTACATTCCTCCCTTTGGAAAGAGTGACCATGTCATGTTGGAAATTAAATATGCTTTGCGATATAATCTAGACGAGAATGGGGGCATTGCAATAGTTGATAAACTCAATTTCAAGCGAGAACACTATAGGGAACTTAGAAAATTCTTTAATAAGTTTAATGACTTGTTGCTAGGCAAGGAAGTAAATGTCAAATTTTGTGAAATATATGATGAAGTCACACAAACATTCATACGAAAACAGGATTTGTTCAACAGAAATTGTGAGAGGGCAAGAGAAGAAAAGACAAGAAAATGGATTCAATATTGGAAGAAACCTAACCCACAAACATACCAGCAATGCAAACAAGGAAGAAACAATTACACAGCAGTGAGAAGAGAGGCAGAAAGGAACTTTGAGAAAAGTATAGTGGACAAATATAAAACAGATCAAATCCTTTTCTATAAATTCATTAAAAGCAAGCTGCATGTAAGAGATAAAATCCAGAGATTGAAAATGGGGAACAGGACTACTGAGAAAGAAAAAAAAATGTGTAAAATGCTAAATGAACAGTTCCAAAGTGTGTTTTTACAAAATGAGGATTTCAGAGAGCTGTACCAATTCCAGAGCATGCCAGAGAACATAGAGGTACAATACAATCTTGATTCGGCGCACTATATGGGACCAACCCCAGTTCATTGCGGGAATGGATTCGTTGCAAGAGGTGACCTTCAGGAGGTGTTTGTGTCAGTGTCTTTTATTGTCTCGTACACAATAAAAATGCATCATCATATTATATACTGTACCTATCTATTACTACTCTACTAAAAATTACTGTGTTACAGTTTTTATTTACCTTATTGTTGGAGTTATGTCCATCTTGAATTCTCATTACGTAAATACATCACATTACAACTCATTACGTGAGTTGTGAATATTGTACAGTACTGTACCGTACAACCTCGATTCAATGCACCCCGAATCACTGCATCTCTGGCTAGGTCACACTTTTCAGACCAGATTTACTCACTTGTTTCGACGAACAATGGTTTGCCGAAGCAGGGGATGTATGGATTTGCTAACAATGTTGGGACAGAGTTCACAGACTGGTGGAAAACTTTCCCATTTTATCACAGGTTACAATTAATAATTCCTTCATATGACAAGTTGGCTATCACAGTTTACAATTAATAATTCCTTCATATGACAAGTTGGATCACACACAAGTAGGCAAGTGGATCACAAAAGTGGTCTACAAGTGGTCCACAAACATATGATGTTAGAACAGAATTAACAGACTGGTGGAAAATTTTCCCATTCTATCAAAGGTTACAATTAATAATTCCTTCATATAACAACTTAGATCACACAAGTGGACCACACACAAAGTGAACCATATGAACCAAACACCAGCCAGAATGGTCCACACAAGTGAAACATATTAACCAAACACCAGCCAGAGTGGTCCACACAAGTGAAGCATATTAACCAAACACCAGCCAGAGTGGTCCACACAAGTGAAACATATTAACCAAACACCAGCCAGAGTGGTCCACACAAGTGAAGCATATTAACCAAACACCAGCCAGAGTGGTCCACACAAGTGAAGCATATTAACCAAACACCAGCCAGAGTGGTCCACACAAGTGAAGCATATTAACCAAACACCAGCCAGAGTGGTCCACACAAGTGAAGCATATTAACCAAACACCAGCCAGAATGGTCCACACAAGTGAAGCATATTAACCAAACACCAGCCAGAGTGGTCCACACAAGTGAAGCATATTAACCAAACACCAGCCAGAGTGGTCCACACAAGTGAAGCATATTAACCAAACACCAGCCAGAGTGGTCCACACAAGTGAAGCATATTAACCAAACACCAGCCAGAATGGTCCACACAAGTGAAACATATTAACCAAACACCAGCCAGAGTGGTCCACACAAGTGAAGCATATTAACCAAACACCAGCCAGAGTGGTCCACACAAGTGAAGCATATTAACCAAACACCAGCCAGAGTGGTCCACACAAGTGAAGCATATTAACCAAACACCAGCCAGAGTGGTCCACACAAGTGAAGCATATTAACCAAACACCAGCCAGAATGGTCCACACAAGTGAAGCATATTAACCAAACACCAGCCAGAGTGGTCCACACAAGTGAAGCATATTAACCAAACACCAGCCAGAGTGGTCCACACAAGTGAAGCATATTAACCAAACACCAGCCAGAGTGGTCCACACAAGTGAAGCATATTAACCAAACACCAGCCAGAGTGGTCCACACAAGTGAAGCATATTAACCAAACACCAGCCAGAGTGGTCCACACAAGTGAAGCATATTAACCAAACACCAGCCAGAGTGGTCCACACAAGTGAAGCATATTAACCAAACACCAGCCAGAGTGGTCCACACAAGTGAAGCATATTAACCAAACACCAGCCAGAGTGGTCCACACAAGTGAAGCATATTAACCAAACACCAGCCAGAGTGGTCCACACAAGTGAAGCATATTAACCAAACACCAGCCAGAATGGTCCACACAAGTGAAGCATATTAACCAAACACCAGCCAGAGTGGTCCACACAAGTGAAGCATATTAACCAAACACCAGCCAGAGTGGTCCACACAAGTGAAGCATATTAACCAAACACCAGCCAGAGTGGTCCACACAAGTGAAGCATATTAACCAAACACCAGCCAGAGTGGTCCACACAAGTGAAGCATATTAACCAAACACCAGCCAGAATGGTCCACACAAGTGAAGCATATTAACCAAACACCAGCCAGAATGGTCCACACAAGTGAAGCATATTAACCAAACACCAGCCAGAGTGGTCCACACAAGTGAACGACTGTGCTTCCATGATCTTCGTTCACCGATTTGTGGCACATGTATCTTTGTAGATTAATTTAATGACTGAAGTGTGAATAGCTAACTAATGTGTTGAGATCTTATATACATTTTCTGTGATGAAACAAGATGAGTGAGGGTGGACAGATAAGGGAATACTGTACTGTAAACTTCCCTTTACAGTGAGGTTTCACTCACTTCACTTCACCCACCCACCCACTTGTTCACCCACCTGCCCGCACACCCACTTACCCACCTGTTCACCCACTTCCCTGCCCACCTGCCAACCCAGCTATCTGTTCACCCATCTGCCTGCCTGCCTACCCACCCACCTGTTCACCCAGCTGCCTGCTCAAACCTGTTAACCCACCAAGCCCATCTGCTTGCCATCCACCCATTCAAAACTCAACCTGAATGAACCCACCTATCTCTGCCTGCCCACCCACCCACCTGCCTGCCCACCCACTTTCCCTGCCCCACCTACCAGCTAGGCAGCTAACCACCCACCCAGCCCCACCTACCAGCTAGGCAGCTAACCACCCACCCAGCCCCACCTACCAGCTAGGCAGCTAACCACCCACCCAGCCCCACAAATAAATTCAAATCATGAGTGTGGTATAAAAATTGTTGGAAATGGTCCCCTTTGGACTCAGAAGTGAAAAAGTACTCTTATCCGGAAAACATGATTATCCGGCTGGGGGGGTCCTTCCCATATAGTCTGGATAATCGAGTGGAGACAGTACAGTTGAACCTCGGTTCTCGTATTTTTCAGTACTCGTACAGTACAGTACTCAATTTATCTGAAAAATTTGATTCAGTACTCGTTGTTTGCCTCGGTTTTAGGAGTTTGTTCATACACGTATGCATCCACAACAAGTGTGGCGCTTCAGTTTACCAGTGTCTCCCGTCTAGTGATGATCGCGCTTGACTTCTTTGTGAAGAATTTCATTGTTTTTGTGCTTTTTTGGTTTCTGAAAATAAAAGTTCTTGTTATATATCATGCCATGGGTTCCCATAGAAGTCAGTGGTAATGTTCAACCTAAGAAAATAGTTGTGAGGATGACAATAAAGGAAAAACAAGAGATCATTCATAGTGAGACAATGTGATGTCTTACTACAGACAAGTGTTAAAACATAGGGAAAACGTGTCTATGGATAGATTCTTAGCAAGACAAGCAAGCATTGAGCCACAACCAGGTCCTAGTGGTATGCCTGCAAAACGTAAGAGAGTTCCCTATAAATGTCATCACTGCTGTTATAATGGAAGGGGACTTCCCTTCCAAACACTAACACCTCTCCTCCTCCCCCTTCCTCGCTGTCTTCCATATGCCAACAAGAGTCCTCAATAAAGTTAAGGTATCTAAGAGTATTAAAAATGTATATTTTAGTTAATATATCTGGGGTGTGTGAAACGGATTAATTCAATTTACATTTCTTATGGGAAAATTTGTTTTGGTTTTTGAAATTTTTTGGTTTTCGTACTGTCTTTGAGAACAGATTAACTACGAAAACTGAGATATCCCTGTATATAACCCAAAAATATATAATTTGATGTAAATCCAATATTTAAAGAAATTTATGTTACTGGATCTGGCTTAAACACCAGCCTACTGTAGGGTGTATATAGACCTAGTCTGCGTTCATACAGTAGGCATCCAGTACCATTAGCTTTGTCTGCAAGTGACATCTTTGTCTGCCGGTGGAAGAATAATCATGGAATTTACCATTTTTTGACTACAACTGTATTGTTATACAAGATGTCTCAGGGGCTTGCTAGTAGAGCCTTATTAGTACCGAAAATGAGTCAATATTTTGCAAGAACTAGTAGCAGAAAATCAACCAGCACAGCCGTACGTACACACACGTATATCCATGTTGGGTATGGCTGTGCTCGTGCTAGGTACGGCTGTGCTCATGCTGGGTATGGCTGTGCTCATGCTGGGTACGGCTGTGCTCATGCTGGGTACGGCTGTGCTCATGCTGGGTACAGCTGTGCTGGTTGATTTCCTGCTACTAGTTCTTGCAAAATATTAACTCATTTTCAGCACTAATAAGATTAGCAAGTACTGTAACCACGCGATTATCCGGGATTCGAACATCCTGAAAATGCCCTTATACGGCCAAAATCGTGACCGTATAAAGTTATCTCAATATCCAGCTAAAATGGCCATGGGAGCCGGATAAAAGCTGGTTTAGCCGGATAACTTGCTGCCGATGTTACACTATCGAGACAGTCAGCCGGATAATCATTGCTGGATATGAAAGCCATGGGGCAGGCCGTACCGTATTAATCCTGTATGCCTGTGGCTCAAGACGCATGGTGGAGGAGGGGTGGGGTGGGTGGGTTGTGTCGGGAGGGTGGGAGGGGAGCGTCGGGAGGGACCACCTGGGTACAGGAATTACCATTATTTTAGAACAATTCATCATAGCCAAAAACAAATTAAATAAGTACTAGTAATTATGTAATAACAAATAAATAAGTTTCCTAAAAACAATGTGCACAGGCTGAAGTTTCCTTAAAAAATATTGGGAGTTTTTTCCTCCTGGCGGCCTACGTAACGTACTATAGCTGCCCCAAGTGGACCCGTCCAACACTGGTCAATCCATGTGCTCCCGTCCCTCGTGTTATACTACAATGTCGCGCCAAAAGTGAAATATTTTTTTAAATAACTTTTTAATTTTCATAGTAACTTTAAACATTTTTGGCCAAGACTATGTCTGGTAGCAGCATCAATTGTTCTGGAGGTGTTAAGAGGAAGAAGGTTGTCCTAGCAATTAAAGACATGTTACATGTTATACACCTCAACCAGTGAGGTATCACAGGCAAGCCAAATGCCTTCAACAAGTGAGGCTTCATAGGCAAGCCAAATGCCTTCAACAAGTGAGGCTTCACAGGCAAGCCAAGCACCTTCAACAAGTGAGGCGTCACAGGCAAGCCAAATGCCTTCAACAAGTGAGGCGTCACAGGCAAGCCAAGCACCTTCAACAAGTGAGGCGTCACAGGCAAGCCAAGCGCCTTCAACAAGTGAGGCGTCACAGGCAAGCCAAGCGCCTTCAACAAGTGAGGCGTCACAGGCAAGCCAAGCGCCTTCAACAAGTGAGGCGTCACAGGCAAGCCAAATGCCTTCAACAAGTGAGGCGTCACAGGCAAGCCAAGCGCCTTCAACAAGTGAGGCGTCACAGGCAAGCCAAATGCCTTCAACAAGTGAGGCGTCACAGGCAAGCCAAGCGCCTTCAACAAGTGAGGCGTCACAGGCAAGCCAAATGCCTTCAACAAGTGAGGTGCCACAGGCAAGCCAAATGCCTTCAACAAGTGAGGTGCCACAGGCAAGTCAAGCACCTTCAACAAGTGAGGCGCAAGCAAGTGCCTTTAACAAGTGAGGCTTCACAGGCAAGCCAAATGTCTTCAACAAATGAGGCTTCATAGGCAAGCCAAGTGCCTTTAACAAGTGAGGCTTCACAGGCAAGCCAAATGCCTTCAACAAGTGAGGCTTCATAGGCAAGCCAAGTGCCTTTAACAAGTGAGGCGCAAGTAAGCGCCTTCAACAAGTGAGGCTTCACAAGCAACTCAAATGCCTTCAACCAGTGAGGCTTCATAGGCAAGCCAAGTGCCTTTAACAAGTGAGGCGCAAGTAAGTGCCTTCAACAAGTGAGGCCTCACAAGCAACTCAAATGCCTTCAACCAGTGAGGCTTCAGCAGCTGGCAGTCAAAACTAACTTTGCTTAATGAACTGTACAGTAATTTTAAGTGTTAATTTTAGTGTTGTGTTAGTATAGGTTACATAAATTGTTAAGAATTCTTAACTTCAAGATGTGTGGCATCAATCAAGAAGACGAACACCAACAAGGTAAGTTGAGGTTTCAAGTTGAATATTTAATAATTATATGTGGCAAGGCAATTCAAATTATGTTGTTTGTAGTATAAAAATAGTTGGAAATGGTCACTTTTGGACTTGTAGGTGAAAAAGTACCATTATCTGGAACACGTGATAATCCAGCTGGGGGTCCTTCCCATATAGTCCAGATGATCGAGTGGAGACAGTATTAACAAGTCCCTGAGACACCTTGTTGTAAAACAATACAGGTGTACTCAAAAAATGGTAAATTCCACGACTATTCTTCCACCGGTGAACAAACACGTCACTCGCAGACAGAGCTAACGTCGTTCGGTGCCTACTGTATGAACGCAGACTGGGTCTATACACCCTACAGTAGGCTGGTAAGCCCGATCCAAAAACATAAATTTCTCTCAAATACTTGATTTACATCAAATCACAGAGGAGCCTCAATTAATGAATTTAATCCATTCCGGCACTGAGCTCGTTAGGTGAAACGCCCGTCTTGCGAAACAACAACACCACTATCGTCGGAGGCATCCAAGAACCAGCGGGAATGCTAGGAAGCACCACGTGGTTTCTCGTTAACCGAGCGGAAGCTCGTCAATTGAAACAAATTTTCTGTGAATGGCTCACTCATTACCTGAAATGCTCGTAGATGGGGCTGCTCATCACACGAGGTTCCTCTGTATATAGTTTTGGGTTATATATTTAGTTCAGCAACATTATTACGATAATAAGAGATATAAAAAATACTTATTCTAGAACTGATTTGTTAATTTAATTATTTTGAAGTCATAGGTTACTGAACTGTGGCGACGAAATCAAACAAAACATGCATGGTGCTGTGTGTGCACGGATTAGACCCCATCTACTCGCGCTGGAGTTGTTGAGCGAATAACAAATAATTTCTTAAATAGCAGATGTATCATGGAAAATTTCATGGAAAAATCATGGAAATCATGGAAAAAAAAATGGAAAAGAAAATTTCACCACATGTAGCTAGCTTCTCCCACTTCAGCCTTTAAATTAATTTACAAAGATACGTGTGCCAAAAGTCGGTGAACGAAAATCATGGAAACTCGGTCGTTCACTTCTTGTGTGCACCACTCTGGCTGGTGTTTGGTTAATATGGCTCACTTATTGTGTGGACCACTCTGGCTGGTGTTTGGTTAATATGGCTCACTTATTGTGTGGACCACTCTGGCTGGTGTTTAGTTAATATGGTTCACTTGTTGTGTGGTTCACTTGTCAGCTTGTGTGATCCAACTTGTTATCTGAAGGAATTATTAATTGTAACCTGTGATAGAATGGGAAAGTTTTCCACCAGTCTGTGAACTGTCCCAATATCGTAAGCAAATCCGCACATCTCCTGCTTCAGCGACCCAGAGTACAGTGGTACCTTGGTTTACGAGTTTAAATCGTTCCTGGAGACAGCTCGCATTCCGAAAACTCGTAATCCGAAGCTAATTTCCCCATAAGAAATAATGGGAAATGAATTAATCCGTTCCTGACTACCCAAAAACCTCACTTCGAACTAAATTTTATACCTAATTCATCTAAATAAACCTACAAAACTATGTTCAAGTTATTACTTACCCTTGCTGATGACTGCTGTTGGCGTATGGAAGATGGTGAGGAGGGGGGAGGAGGAGAGGTGTTACTGTTTGGAAGGGAAGTCCCCTTCCATTATCACATCAGGCAGTGAGGACTTCACTGGTATGCACACACTGGCACGTTTTGCCTGCATACCACTAGGACTTGCTTGTCTTACTAAGAATCTGTCTAAAGACACTTGTTTTCCCTACATTTTAACACTTGTCTGTAGTAAGACATCACAGTGTTATTTAAAAGGTCAATGCAACGGCCTGCTACAGCTTTATCTGGGTGAGTTTTTTCAACAAAACTTTGCAGTTCTTCCCATACATCACACATATTCTTAATCAAGAAGGGACATCCTCTACTGCCTCTACTCACAGCTATTTTCTTAGGTTGAACCTTATCAATGGCTTTCTTGAGACCCATGGCGAGATATATAACAACAACTTTTATGCTCAAATGGTCAAAAAAACGACAAAAAACTGTAAATCCTTGTGAAGAATTCAGGCGAGATAGTCACTGGGCGGGAGACACTGGTAAACTGAGGCGCGATCGCCGTGCCACCACATGCTAGTCGGCCTGTACGTGTATCAACAAACTTGTGTTCCGAGGCAACCCTCGCCTTCCGAGGCAAATTTTCCGAGCAAATCCTGTTCATATTCCGAAAAACTCGTATTCTGAGGTACCACTGTACATCGAAACGGGTGAGTAAATCCGACCTGAAAAATGTGTGACCTTGGGAGCCGGTCGGCCAAGCGGACAGCACGATGGACTTGTGATCCTGTGGTCCTGGGTTCGATCCCAGGCGCCGGCGAGAAACAATGGGCAGAGTTTCTTTCACCCTATGCCCCTGTCACCTAGCAGTACAATAGGTACCTGGGTGTTAGTCAGCTGTCACGGGCTGCTTCCTGGGGGTGGAGGCCTGGTCGAGGACCGGGCCGCGGGGACACTAAAGCCCCGAAATCATCTCAAGATAACCTCAAGATAGCCAGAGATTCGCCAAATCGGGGTACATTGAATTGAGGTTGTACTAAATCTCAAGACGAAGTGGAAAAATTACTCAAGAGGCTAGAAAGAAATAAAGCGATTGGACCTGATGGAGTTCCCCCTGGGTGCTGTGAAAATGTGTAACTGAGCTGAGCCTTCCACTCCAATTAATATTCCAGACATCCTTGTGCACAGGAATCTTAGTAGATATAATGGAAAAGGCAAACATAGTACCAGTCTATAAAAATGGTAGTCGAGAGGAACCTCTAAAGTCTAAAGTTATCTAAAGGTCTAAAGTTATCTAAAGGTCTAAAGTCTAAGCTAAACCTCTAAAGTTATAGACCCGTATCGTTAAAAAGTGTGGTAGTCAAAACATTAGAAACAATAGTTAAAAGTCAAATGAGTTGAACACCTAGAGAGTAATGACATAAAAATGGACATATAGTATGGTTTTCAAACAGGAAGATCCTGTGTAACAAATCTACTTAGTTTTTATGATAGAGCCACAAAGATACTACATGCAGGAAAGCAGTATTTGGGTCGATATGGACAATAAAAACCAGTGTTGAATGTAATAATACGCCATTTTCTGTGCGAGCCCCGGAGGCTCCCTGAAGCTATCCGAACTACTGTATGTCATGAAGCTACACGAGATACCTGGCGGCCAGGTACGTATCTCGTGTATTTCCCAGGCCCTCTACGGCCTTATGTTGCATTGGGGTGCCTGTCGCAGCCGTTAATCTCTACTTCGCCTTGAGACCTGAGGAGCTGCTGCCTCCCATGTAAGTCCCCGGTTTTCACTTATCTGTGGGAAGTTAGCTTAAGGGAGCTGACAGGGATCCTCCACAGAAAACCAGCATGGAATGCAATGAAACACCATTTTCTAGGCAAGCCCCAGAGGCTTCCTGACACCCTGCCTCCCTCCGTTCAGAGGTCATCGTCGTTCAAGAAATGGAGTGGTGGGCTGCCAGCTCGCTTGAGCCAGCCCCCCACCCCCCCTCACCCCTTTAGGAGGGGAGGGGAGGGGGGGTTTGTGCTAATGAGTGGGAGTGCTAGTTAGATGAAGTGTTGCTTGTTTTTCTTTCTGGGGGAATTCTTTTGCTCATTTTGGACATAAGTTGCAATTTTCACCAGATTGTGGTCTGTTTCATTTGCCTATCTTTCTGGGTACCTTCCCAGGTCATTGGAAATTATGACATACATTGGAACCTCAGTTTATAATTGCCCCTCTTCACAAATTTTTCGGTATACGAAGTCAATTTCCTTATGAAATTTGACTCAGTGTACGAGGTTTGCCTTAGATTACTAGTTTGTTGATACATGAATGGGTCGACGAGTGCGTGGGTATTGTTGGGCGCGGGGCGAGGCAAGCTCAGTTTAACAGTGTATCCCACCTAGTGACGATCGCGCTAGAATTCTTTGTTAAGAATTTCATTGTTTTTCTGCTTTTTTTGGTTTCTGAACATAAAAGTTCTTATTATATGTCATGCCATGGGTCCCAAGAAAGTCAGTGGTAAAGTTCAACCTAAGAAAATTAGTTGTGAGTCAAGTAGTAGATGATGTCCCTTCCTCATTAAGAAAATGTGTGAAGTATGGGAAGAACTGCAAAGTTTTGCTGAAAAAACTCACCCAGATACAGCTGTACAGGCTGTTGCATTAACCTTTTTAATGACAATGTGATGTCTCACTACACACGTGTTAAAATATAGAGAAAACAAGTGTCTTTAGACAGATTCTTAGCAAGACAAGAAAGAAGCATTGAGCCACAACCAGGTCCTAGTGGTATGCCTGCAAAACGTGAGTGCGCACCTCAGAAATGTCATCACTGCTGTTATAATGGAAGGGGACTCCCCTTCCAAACACTAAAACCTCTCCTCCTTCCCCCTCTCCTCACTGTCTTCCATATGCAAACAAGAGTCCTCAATAAAGGTTAGGTACCTGTATAGTAACAAAAATATGAGTACTGTATTCTGAATAAAATGTAATTTTTAAGTTAATATTTTTGGGTGCGTGGAATGGATTAACTCAATTTACATTATTTCTTATGGGGAAAGTTAGTTTCGGTTTACCAATTTACGGTGTACGAACCGTCTCTTGAAAGGAATTAAATTCGTAAACCAAGGAGCCACTGTACTTTAAATGTAAAGTACTCATAGGCCTTGCTCCCTGCACCTCTTTGAGGGGGGCTAGGTTTTAGCTTGTGGTCCCACTGGTAGGCATAAGGACTCCTGTGACTGTGGACCCCAAACCAATATAGCACTATATCAGTTGATAGATTCAGGGAGACAACAGGGCTTCCCCACAGGAAAGGCTTTTGGTCGAGACCGACACAAGAGACTGTTCTGGAAACTGGAACATGCTGGAGGGGTGATAGAGAAACTTCTGACATGGATGAAAAATTTTCTGACAGACAGATGAGGGCAGTAATCAGAGGTAATGTATCTGACTGGAGGAGTGTTACTGGTGGAGTACTACAGGGTTCACTTCTTGCACCAGAAATGTTCATTGTCTACATAAATGATCTACCAGAAGGAATACACAATTATATGAACATGTTTGCAGATGATGCTAAGATACTGGGGAAAAAAGGCAATGCAGATGATTGTAGAGCCCTTCAAATTGATCTAGATAAAATAAGTGCTTGGAACGACAAGTGGCAGTTGGAATTCAATGTGAATAAACGCCATGTTATGGAATGTGGAATCAGAGAAAATAGACCACACAGCTTACAAATTATGTGGAAAGGAATTACAGAACTCTAATAAAGAACGACACCTAGGGGTTATCCTCTTGAGAGGATTTTGGGGCTTAGCACTCCCCCCATGGCCCGGTCCTCGACCAGGCTTCCTTTTAGCACTCCCCCCATGGCCCGGTCCTCGACCAGGCTTCCTTTTAGCACTCCCCCCATGGCCCAGTCCTCGACCAGGCTTCCTTTTAGCACTCCCCCCATGGCCCGGTCCTCGACCAGGCTTCCTTTTAGTTACATATTCCCAGGAAGCAGCTCATAGCAGCTGTAACTCCCAGGTACCTATTTACTGCTAGGTGAATGGGGGGCATCAAGGTGAAAGAAATTCTGCCGATTTGTTTCTGCCTCCGCCGGCGATCAAACCCAGAACCTTAGAACCTTAATCCAGAGCGCTGTCCACTCAGCTGTCAGGCACCAGCAAAGGTGGTTTTGGATAGTAAGCCGGAGGAACACAAAGAACACTGTGAGAGGAGCATATGTGTCGCTTTCCAACTTCAGACTTGCTTTTAATTATAAGGATGGCAAAATACTAAAGAAACTGTTCCTGACTTCTGTGAGACCAAAATTGGAATATGCAGCAGTTGTATGGTGCCCAAATCTCAAAAGCACATAAATAGGTGAATACGACAAATTTGACAGAGTACTGGGAAGACAGGACACCACAAGCTGGTACATAAGCTGGAGAGACAGGCAGGTGTAGCTGGTAAGGTGCTCCAGTGGATAAGGGAGTATCTAAGCAATAGGAAGCAGAGAGTTACGGTGAGGGGTGAGACCTCCGGTTGGCGTGAAGTCACCAGTGGAGTCCCACAGGGCTCTGTACTCGGTCCTATCTTGTTTCTGATATATGTAAATGATCTCCCGGAGGGTATCGATTCATTTCTCTCAATGTTTGCGGACGATGCTAAAATTATGAGAAGGATTAAAACAGAAGAGGACTGTTTGAGGCTTCAAGAAGACCTAGACAAGCTGAAGGAATGGTCGAACAAATGGTTGTTAGAGTTTAACCCAACCAAATGTAATGTAATGAAGATAGGTGTAGGGAGCAGGAGGCCAGATACAAGGTATCATCTGGGAGAGGAAATTCTTCAGGAGTCAGAGAAGGAAAAAGACCTGGGGGTTGATATCACGCCAAACCTGTCTCCTGCAGCACATATCAAGCGGATAACATCAGCGGCATATGCCAGGCTGGCCAACATACGAACGGCATTCAGAAACTTGTGTAAAGAATCATTCAGAACTTTGTATACCACATATGTCAGGCCAATCCTGGAGTATGCAGCCCCAGCATGGAGTCCATATCTAGTCAAGGATAAGACTAAACTGGAAAAGGTTCAAAGGTTTGCCACCAGACTAGTACCCGAGCTGAGAGGTATGAGCTACGAGGAGAGACTACGGGAATTAAACCTCACTTCGCTGGAAGACAGAAGAGTTAGGGGGGACATGATCACCACATTCAAGATTCTGAAGGGGATTGATAGGGTAGATAAAGACAGTCTATTTAACACAAGGGGAACACGCACAAGGGGACACAGGTGGAAACTGAGTGCCCAAATGAGCAACAGAGATATTAGAAAGAACTTTTTTAGTGTCAGAGTGGTTGACAAATGGAATGCATTAGGGGATGATGTGGTGGAGGCTGACTCCATACACAGTTTCAAGTGTAGATATGACAGAGCCCGATAGGCTCAGGAATCTGTACACCTGTTGATTGACGGTTGAGAGGCGGGACCAAAGAGCCAGAGCTCAACCCCCGCAAACACAACTAGGTGAGTACAAGCGTAGCTGTCATCCTGTAACTACACTTAGGTACAGTAATTACACACACACCAACCATTCACCCTCTCACACACTCCCATATACACCCACACGCACACCAACCATCCACCCAAAGTCCATTACGGGCTTACCATAGCCTGTGCAACTTGGAACTAATGTTCCGGGTAGTTGAATTTACCACAACAACAACCACCACCACCATCCAGGGGCCTGACAGCTTAGTGGACAGAACTTTAGATTCGCAGTCCTAAGGTTCTGGGTTCGATCCCCGGTGGAGGCGGAAACAAATGGGCAGAGTTTCTTTCACCCCGATGCTATGGGCTGTTTCCTGGGGATGTGTGTAACAAAAATGAGGCCTGGTTGAGGACTGGGCCACGGGGATGCTAAGCCTCAAAATCATCTCAAGATAACCGCAAGAAGATAACCACCTCCTGCCACACACACTTACCATCCACCCCTTCACAAGTACAAATCACACACTCACGCAACAACCACACACTGCACACACACGCACACTCCTACATGCACAAATCACTCGCCCTCACCTCATGTGAATTTTTGCACAAAATGACTGGTTTGTACTATACATTTTGTAGAGGGCCAGTGAAAGAAAGCGACAACCAAATACAAACTTACCTAAGCTTAGTATAGCACATGTATATACAGTAAGGCTTGAGACAGTATAAATTTGGAATAAGAGTTTATTATTTAATCCTAGGTTAAGTTAGGTTCATATAGTTATTGTTCCAATTATTCATGTCCGTACTCCAGGATTGTACCTGGGGGGAGTTCTTATAATCCCCAATATAATAAGGCTTGACTTATGAGAGCTTTGTCCAACAGGTTGTTGCATGGAGCAGCCTGCAGGCCTATATAAAAACATAAGAATGAAGGTAACTGCAGAAGGCCTATTGGCTCATACGAGGCAGCTCTTATTTATATCCACCCAGCTCCTGTATATATCCAACACAGTACAGTATTCCAATACCTTGAGGTTACCTTGAGGTGCTTCCGGGGCTTAGCATCCCCTGCGGCATGGTCGTCGACCAGGCCTCCTGATTGCTGGATTGGTCAACCAGGCTGTTGGACGCGGCTGCTCGCAGCCTGACGTATGAATCACAGCCTGGTTGATCTGGTATCCTTTGGAGGTTCTTATCCAGTTCTCTCTTGAACACTGTGAGGGGTCGGCCAGTTATGCCCCTCATGTGTAATGGAAGCGTGTTGAACAGTCTCGGGCCTCTGATGTTGATAAGAGTTCTCTCTCAGAGTACCTGTTGCACCTCTGCTTTTCAACGGGGATATTCTGCACATCCTGCCATGCCTTCTGGTCTCTTGTGTCAATAGTACAAAACTTCAACTTTTTGAGTAGAACAGTCCATTTTTGTATACTCCACACAGTTGCTATAAATAGAAATTTTTGGATGATGGGTTATTAAATTTCAATAACATAGTATCATTCTATTAAATTTAATCTTTAAATGACTAAGTGATTTTGAATAGAATTTAACAAATTAGAATATAAGGAAGGTCAAAATTGAGGGTGGAGGGTTGTGGTGACAGCTCACAAAACAACCTTTCTTACACTGTAAACACACTACAATCACTGGGAAGACAATTTTTTATTTGTTTTGAGGCTTTAGCATAAATTTATTTATTTCCACATCTATTGAGTAGTTGTTAAAAGACCATTTGGACATCCATTAGACTGACAAGATTTATTTCCTGTATGAACTCTCTTATGCCTTATTAGAGAAGTTAGATCTGCAAAGTTTTTTGGACACTGTGAACACTGATAAGGTCTTTCTCCTGTATGAATCCGCATATGTGTTGCTAGGTTGTTTTTATATGAAAAACTTCTTAGACACTCTGCACATTTAAATGGTTTCTCTCCTGTATGAGTTCTACCATGTAATACTAAATGTCCTTTTTGTGAAAAAGCTTTTAAGCATTCTTGACACTGAAAAGGTTTTTGACGTGCAGAAACTTCCTTATGGTTAGCAACAATAGATTTCTCCGAGAGGCCAGTTGGATACTCTGAACACTGAGATGGTTTCTCTATTGTGTGAGATCTCATATGCACTACTAGATTACATTTAAATGAAAAGCTTCTTGGACACTTTGAACAATGGTAACGTTTCTTCCCTGTGTGTATTACTATATGTTTAGTCAAGGTAGAACGATCTGAAAAATCTTTTAGACATACTGAACATTGATAAGGTCTCTCTCCAGTATGAATTCTCATGTGTATTTTTAGATTACTTTTATTTGAAAAGTTTTTCTTACACAATGAACACTCATAAGGCCTCTCTCCAGTATGAATTCTTGAATGTGTAACGAGATTATGCTTATGCAAAAAACACCTTTCACATACTGAACACTGATGTGGTTTCTTTCCTAAATGAATTTTCATATGTGAATCTAGAACAGATTTATGTTTAAAGTCTTTTAGACACTTGGAACACTGAAAAGGCTTCTCTTCTGCATGAACTCTCGAGTGCCTTACTAAATTATTTTTTCGTGTAAAGTCCTTTTGACACACTGAGCATCGATGAGGTTTCAGTCCAGAATGAATTTTCGTATGTGATACTAGAGAAGATTTATGTTTGAAGTCTTTCAGACACATTGAACATTGATATAGTTTTCCTTCTGAGTGAACACTCATATTTCTTCTTAGATGTATGAAATGGGTATTACACAACAGCTGTTTGGCTGATGTTACCTGCTTACTGAACTTAATAGAGCATGCACAAATCACAATACCCTGATGAATCTATGAAAATATTTTGAGGTTATACAATGGGATAGAACAAGGCCCCAGAAACATGCACTACCAAATAAGTACAGTATCCGTATGATACATGTATATTTACTAAATATGATACTATGTTAAAATTAAAAATAATTTAGTAGAAGATACATCTTTATAAATTTGATTTCATTCCAAAATTTCTCACACTGAGTACCAAGATTTTCTTCTCTCTACAATGAAATCATGTGCTCAATAGATATCTGTAACATGTCATATACTGAATATTGTTTACAACTAAGAGCCTTCCTGTTTCTGGAGCAAATTTGCCTTAATGTTAAATGGACCCCTTCTAGACATTCAAGGATTAAATAACCACAAAAGTCTTCTGAACGAGCTCTCACTTGTATTACAAAATCAAATTTATTTGAAAAATCTAGAGATAGACAATGGTTTGTTTCCAGTGAGAAACATTGCATGTTCTACAAGATAAAACTTAACTACACTAGTAACCAGGGCTATAAAGTACTTCTGATGAACTGGTCAATATTTACTTCGGCGGTGCCAATGTAGCACATTAATGAATTAGGATCTGATGAGTGAAATACGCTCGGACTCTTGAGAGGAGCTTCACACTGCTTGATGTAACACCAAAGTATCTTCTGACATGTTTTTGTTACCCAACACGTACTGGTAGTTCTGCAACACGAGAACTGTATGTGGCACTGTGTGCTGGCACTGCATTTGTACATCCGGTGCAGAGATGAATCTGTAAATGAAAGAACTAACTAATAAAAAGGAATAAGTTCAAACTCATTTGAGATGTAATGGATGTTTCTAATGTGCTGTTAGAACCTCATAATCAATCAGGAATACAGTACTAAGAACATTCTTTTTCAATACATAAACAATGTTTAATCTCTGTGATGCGTCACATTTATTGTGAAATTCTCCTTGTGCGCCGAAAATCAAGTACAGTACAACCTCGATTCAACATACTATATGGGACCAACCCCAGTGCGTTGGAGCGTTGGATTCGTTGCAAGAGGTGACCTTCAGGGGGCGTTTGCATCAGTGTCTTTTTTTTTCTTGTACACAATAAAAATGTATTATCATATTATATACAGTACCTATATATTATTACCCTACTAAAAAATACTGTGTTACATTTGTTATTTACCTTATTGTTGGAGTTATGTCCATCTTGAAGTCTCATGGAGTTGTGAATGCTGTACACTCAACCCGTCCTCTTAAAAATAACGTCACTTTTGGCTGGTATGCGCGCTATGGCCAAATTTGTACGTAATTTGAAATGAAATCGACTCACAAAAGCGACGTACTGTTCCGTTTTCTGTTTGAGTCGTCCGGCTTACTCGGCAAGCTTAGAAAAGGAAACTTTTCATTAACGTTTTTCATAACGTTTTGAAACTTTATGAGGATTTCCCGCCCACCTAACCTATCAGAGGACCCTTAACTTACTGTTGTTGAAAAAAAAATCCCAAATTTATTTTCATTTTTTTTCATTTTCAAATTACGTCCATATTCAGCCATACGGGCAAACGGCCAAAAGCGACGTTTTTTTTAAGAGGACAGGTTGGTACAGTAAATACGTACTGTAGTATATTATACAGTGGTACCTCGGAATGCGAGTGTCCCTGAATGCGAGTTTTTCGGAATATGAGCAGGATTTCCTCGGAAAATATGTCTCGGAAGGCGAGGGTTACCTCGGGACGCGAGTTTGTTGATACGCGTACAGGGCGACCTAGCGCATGGTGGTTCGGCGATCGTCGCCCCTCTGCCCCTCCGCTTCTCAGTTTACCATTGTCTCGCGCCCAGTGACTACCCCACATCAATTCTTCACCCGGATTTTGAGTGTTTTGTTGGATTTTTGGTGATTTGTCTATACAATTTGTTATTATATATCTCACCATGGGTCCCAAGAAAGCCAGTGGTAAGGATAAAGGCCAGAAAGCCAATGTGAGGATAACAATAGAGGAGAAACAAGAGATCATTCGGAAGCATGAGAACGGTACACGTGTTGTTGAACTTTGTAGGCAGTACAACAAAGCCATATCAACAATATGCACTATACTTAAGAAGAAAAATGAGATTATGGGTGCTAAAGTGGCAAAAGGAGTAAGAACAATAACGAAACAAAGACCACAAATACTTGAAGAAGTGGAAAAGTTGTTATTAATTTGGATACACGACAAGGAGTTAAGGGGTGACAGTGTTTCGGAGGCCATTATTTGTGAGAAAGCCAGGGTGTTGCACGAAGACCTTCTAAAGAAGACCCCTGCAACGAGTGATGCAGATACGAAAGAGTTTAAGGCAAGCAGGGGCTGGTTTGAAAAATTTAGAAGGAGAAGTGGTATCCATAGTGTTACAAGGCATGGGGAGGCAGCCAGCTCAGACAAACCAGCCGCTGGACGATTTATTGACGAATTTAAAGAGTTTGCAGAGGCTGAGGGATACCTACTGCAACAAGTGTTTAATTGTGACGAAACAGGACTGTTTTGGAAAAGAATGCCTAAGAGGACATACATTACCAAGGAGGAAAAATCCTTGCCCGGACACAAACCTATGAAAGATAGGTTTACGCTTGTGCTATGTTCAAATGCGAGTGGCGATTTGAAAATTAAACCCTTGCTAGTGTATCATTCTGAAAATCCAAGGGTTTTCAAACAATATAAAGTGCAGAAAACCCATTTGTGAGTGATGTGAAAGGCTAATAAAAAAGCGTGGGTGACTAGGCTTATTTTTTCAGGGTGGGTGAATGAAGTGGTGTGCCCTGCCAAAGAAAAATATCTGCAGGAGAAACATTTGCCACTCAAAGCCGTGCTTCTCCTCGCCAATGCTCCTGCTCATCCTCCAGGCTTGGAAGATGATTTGTTGCCCAGATACAATAAATTCCTCACAGTTAAATTCCTTCCTCCTAACACCACTCCTCTAATTCAGCCTATGGACCAGAAAATCATAGCGAATTTTAAGAAACTTTATGAAAGGGCACTTTTCCGGAAACGTTTTGAAGTGACTGAAGCCACAAACCTCACCCTCAAAGAGTTCTGGAAACACCATTTTAACATTTGTAGTGCTTTAAAACTCGTTGACACAGCCTGGCAAGAAGTGACTCAAAGAACCCTGATCTCTGGCTAGAGAAAATTGTGGCCTGAATGTGAGAGAACTATTGTTATTGATGCGCCTATTGTTGAGGAAATTGTTACTCTAGGCCAGCAAATGGGCTTGGAATTGGATGGTGATGATGTGGAGGAGTTGGTGGAAGAACACAACAAAGAACTGACCACCAAAGAACTCCTAGCCCTTCAACAGGAACAGCAAGACAACGCAGAGGATGATTCTACAGTGGAGGAGGATGAGGCAGTAGCGAATGTCCCTTCTGCAGTAATTAAGAAGGTGTGTCAGATGTGGGAAGAGATTCAAACAATTGTTGAAAAGACTCACCCAGAGAAAGCTGTAGTAGGCTATTGCCTTAATCTTTTCAATGACAATGTGATGCCTTACTACAGAGACAGCTTGCGAAGAAGGAAAAAGCAAGCTTCCATGGACAGATTTGAGGTGAGGAAATCGAGCAGTGAGCCTCAACCAGGACCTAGTGGCACTCAGATAAAACGTCCCAGGGAGAGCACACCAGAAAGGTCCTCACTGCCTGATGTGATAATGGAAGGGGACTCCCCTTCCAAACAGTAACTCCTCTCCTCCTCCCCTCTCCCCACCATCTTCCATATGCCTACAGCATTCGACAGCAAGGTAAGTAATAACTTGAACATAGTTTTGTAGGTTTATTTAGATGAATTAGGTATAAAAATTTAGTTTGATGTGGGGTTTTTGGGGTAGTCAGGAACGGATTAATTCATTTCCCATTATTTCTTGGGGAAATTAGCTTCGGAATACGAGTTTTCAGAATACGAGCCGTCTCCAGGAACGAATTAAACTCTTAACCACTTAACTGCGCCAACCGAGTTTTCTCGGTCAGCGGGAAACTGCGCCAACCGAGAAAACTCGTTTTGATTTTTCGTAACCAATTCTAAATGTGTATGAGGTTGGTTGTGTACGAAATAGACTCTTAGGACCTCCAGTGAGAGGCAGCCATCTTGGAAAAAAATCCCAGAATGCCCTAGGGCTGCTGGCTGGGTTAGTACTGAATGAGCAACCATGGGTGGCGCACACGCCTCTGGCTCCCAAACACCTGTCGGATGCGGTGTTGAAAGATAATGCTCTGTCGGTGAAATTCAAACCTTATTGTTTGAAGAACATAAGGGTCATAATATTGGGGAAGTCAGGCGCAATAAGGACCTATCACAAAGGTCGGATGCAAGTGATACAGCACCTATGAGGACGATATAGCAAGCGTATCCAGTTGTAGCTCTGAGCATCACCTTTGCAATCCTATGCTATTTATTTAGATGATACTTAGATGAATCGTTTTCTGCGTTCAGTGATGATGCATCTGATACAAATAGCATAGATGAACAGTGTTAGCGGCTTCCATGGTGGTGTTTTCCATAGATATTTTCAAGAATACCTGAATCTCTTCCCAACTGACGGACACTCTTGAGGCTAGCTGAATCTCTTCCTGACTGACGGACACTCTTGAGGTAAGCTGAATCTCTTCCTGTGTGGGACCATACAAAGTGATCTTTTCAAGACCACCTTACAAATTGATCTTTTCCTATAATCTTTTCAATACTACCTTATGCTTTACAAGCTTGGTTACATACAACCTACAAGTTCTAACGCCAAGGGTGTACGTGAGTGTGTAACGGGGGGGGGGGGGGGATTTTGTTGGATTGTGTAGAAAATCAGAACAAAGTAAAGGAAGAAGGAGAGAGGAGGAGGGAAGAGAAGAGAGGGGATGGGTGGATAGAACATGGGGGAGGTTGAGGCAGGAACTGAGGTGGAGAAGAGGCGAGCGGGCATAGAAAACGGGGAGCGAACGGGAAGAGGGGAGGCAGGGGGGAGAGAATGAAGGAGGAGGAGAAGATTGATGTAGGAGGAATAAGAAGAGTAGGGGAGAGTGCCTGATTGTTATTCTATCTATACTCTATGATGTTATTATTCTAAGATGTTCTGTTGTTTGCTGCCACCACCTGTCATTGAATCTAAATTCACTTCCACTTAAACAATGCGACAGGAACACTGCTTAATTTAGTTATGTCTCACTTTTTCATCTAGATATCTCTCTAGCCTTAACTCTTACTTGTGGGGACATTGATTCAAAAAGAGGACTAAACAAAAGTCAAGTTTGTTATTCTACACCGATATTTATTGAATCCAATTTTCTCAAATTATTCCAATTAACTCTTTGACATCCTACTATTTAACACAATATTGACCAAATTAAAAAGGGGGGGGGGGGATCACCCACTCCATACACTGCCCACACCATACATGGCTAAATGGTTCAGACTCCACTAGCTCATCAACACTAAGACACCCAATCAAGACAATGCATTACTGACACTCTTACCTCACAGCTCAGACGGATACACCCTGAGGGTGCCTGGAGTGTCACCCGTCAGGGTGAGGAAGCTGGCCGGTCACCCCTCTCTCTGTGCAAGGCGGTTGCTAACTGAATCTACCAGCCATCCCCAATGTGGGGGAAGCTGTGTACTCTCTTCCTCATGCCCAAATAAGGCCTGAGAAGCAAAACTAACCCTTATAGGACCCAGGCAGGTCCTGCAGTACACAAGGCCCTCTTTGTTCAATAGTACTCCTGTCAGCACAAGCCAGGCCGGCTCACTCTTCCACTACCATCTCGCACCATCCCAACACGCACATACGCATACACACACACACACACACACACACAATTACAACTCACAATTATAATTCACAGTTATACATGAAAGAGTGCAAAATACTTGCACTGTTACATATCCCCCTATCTCCCCCAAAATGAAGCTTTTTGTAGTGGGATCCAATCAAGATTGAATCACACTCGAAAACTTCATTTAGTGGAGACATAAAATAAAAAAGTAAGAATAAACATATCAACAAGGTGCATAAAAAAATACAAGAAAATACATCCTAAGTAAAAAAAATAATGACAAAATCCTAGCTAAAATATTTCAGTTCAATTTTTACTTGGTTTAACAAATTGTTATTTCAACATTTTCCAGGAGCCTAAAATGTCTGTTAAAAGTCTCTGAAGATGTGGCACTGGGAGACACGATTCGCAGGCAGGAATGAAGGTCGTAACAATGCTTCCTGATTCATCAGCTTCCGGATGCTGCTCCTTCAGGCGCCACAACAACACTAGTAACCGGGGTCAGAGCCAAGAGCCTACTAGGTGCACTATACCGCTTACTCGGCAGCCCCCGTCACGTCAGGGTCAGCCCACGCCGAGCATCTACTGGCCAGCGTTTTTGGGGTCCTGGAGCGACCATTGGGGCGGCAATTTTCACTCCCAAACTACAGACCCGCGCTGCTCTTCCAGCGACGTCCTTCAACCCACATCCCTCGACGGAGTCTTCGGGTTGTACTGTCACGCTGTCTCACACACGGCCACAAGATGATGTGTCTGCCAGCAAGTGGCAGCCAATGAAGGCAACCAAGCTGGTCTTGACACAGCGTCCTTGCGTGTAGTGCTCCCAACACCAAGCACCAGACTAAGTGCCAAGTGTGAGCATCTTCTTGGGCCCCGCTAGTGACCAATGACCATCACTAGGGGCCGGGCGTCAACCGTCACAGGCTGGTCGTATGCGGTGGCCCATGCATCTTCTTCTTTCTTCTCTCTTCTTCCTTCTTTCTCCTTCATCCAGTGGGGTCGTCGACAGGACAACCTGGGGGTCCACTGGGGTCCAACGGGGTCGCCTAAAGTTGGTAACCGGCAACATGGGGTCCAATGGGGTTGCCTTAATAGTAACAGACAACCAGAGTCCACCGTAGTCAGCTTGGGGTCCACTGGAGGTTGCCGTGCGAGGATGACAGGCAACATGGGGTTCACTGGGGTCCGTTGTTGATGAACCGATGGTAATGGACCGGACTGGGGTCGTTCTTCTTCCGCAACCAGTGGGGTCGTCGACAAGACAACCTGGGAACTGCTGGGGTCCTGATGGTAGTGGAACCTCGTCATCTGGGGTCCAATTTTGGGTACCCCGGTGATATTGGGGTCTACTGAGGACAGCCTGAGAGGCTTATCCTCCATGAGTGCAGACTGGGGTCGTACTTGAGGCGTGACTGAAGGTGTCACTCTTGAAGCCTCTGTGTGGGGAACGACCCGAAGGTCGTCCCGGGGTCCGTCTGGACCTGTAGTGCCCCACCACTGGTCCACAGCTGGTTGGTGGACGTCTGCATGAGGGATGACCTTGAGAGAGAGTACTGCTCCGCCCTGGTGGTCGCGGAGGTTGTTGGTAGTCAACACTCTCCTCCTCCCCTGGAAGTCTTCAAACATAACTCCTCCACTCCAACCTGAGAAAAGAGTGTAAGAGCCACAGTATGCTGTCCAGGACCAGGTGTCAATAATTAAATGTGCTAACACGAGCATAGTCTTCCCCAAGCCAAGTATAGTCGAGCACTGGACTGACTAATCTTTAAAACCTAACATAATGAAAATTAACTCCACAAAAGCTACACCTCTAGCTCTGAACTTCTTCCACATTTAACAAAATACACAATAAATCCCTTACACTATGAAAAATCTTAGCCTGGCATTTAATTTCTAGGTTTCTAATGCTAGATGGTTAATCTAGAGACTATTCTAATTCAATTTAAGATTAACTCTCGTGGTGATTAAAACTACGATTGTTCCTCGGTAAGCTACGACTGGTAACTACGTCTGACCCGCCCTTGGGGAAAAACATCCAACACTAGCAGCCGTCCTCCCTAAGACACAATTCACGACCAGAATGTTTGAGGTCAGTCTCGCTGCCAACATGACCCCCTCTATGATGATAACTCAGCTACACTCTAGGTGACGGAGCACCGTCTGTGGCCTTATCGTTAAGATCTAGAACTCGAGGCAACTCCATGTACCTCAGAAATGTATCAGTAAGCGTCCTTCACTGATAATTTCCCAGACAACCTGCCGAACAGATTGCTGTACAACCTATAACTGGGTTGTACACCCCTGGAAGCTATGAAGAGAAACGAGAACTAATTTCTGTCCATAGATTTCAGAGCGAAGCGTATACCCCAAACTTTCATCTAGTTTCCCGTATGTCGCACTAATCATAACACTTAAAATACGTGTGGCTCCGAGCAACGAATCGCGAGCCCGCTTAGTCCTACGCTTATTCCCTACACTTAATTATATACACAAGTATACACAGCAAGGCCAGTGTCACCAACACCGCCTCACTAGACTGCCTCATACACAAGCAGCCTCTTACAGAATGATAATCTCAAAATTACCACTAAGTTTAACCAAAAACTTATAATGATTCTTTAATTTCAATGAAAATTACTCTACATTTTAATGTATGGCACACAAAAATTTAACAAAATCGCCAAACTCGCGAATTAAAATGAAAATCGCCAATATAAAACTCGCCAAATTAAAATCGCGAAAATCGCCAATATTCAAGTCACTAAGTTTCTCTACTAGTAGCTGGTCTGAGCTCAAGACACGTGAGTCGAGGATAATTAATATCCTAAACCGCTGGCACCATTGTAACGGGGTGGGAGGGGAGTTGTTGGATTGTTGAATTGTGTAGAAAATCAAAAAACAAAGTAAAAGGAAGAAGGTGAGAGGAGGAGGGAAGAGAAGAGAGGGGATGGGTGGATAGAACATGGGGGAGGTTGAGGCAGGAACTGAGGTGGAGAAGAGGCGAGCGGGAATAGAAAACGGGGAGCGACCGGGAAGAGGGGAGGCAGGCGGGAGAGAATGAAGGAGGAAGAGTAGAGTGATGTAGGAAGAATAAGAAGAGTAGGGGAGAGTGCCTGATTGTTATTCTATCTATACTCTATGATGTTATTATTCTAAGATGTTCTGTTGTTTGCTGCCACCACCTGTCATTGAATCTAAATTCACTTCCACTTAAACAATGCGACAGGAACACTGCTTAATTTAGTTATCTCTCACTTTTTCATCTAGATATCTCTCTAGCCTTAACTCTTACTTGTGGGGACATTGATTCAAAAAGAGGACTAAACAAAAGTCAAGTTTGTTATTCTACACCGATATTTATTGAATCCAATTTTCTCAAATTATTCCAATTAACTCTTTGACATCCTACTATTTAACACAATATTGACCAAATTAAAAAGGGGGGGGGGATCACCCACTCCATACATGCCCACACCATACATGGCTAAATGGTTCAGACTCCACTAGCTCGTCAACACTAAGACACCCAATCAAGACAATGCATTACTGACACTCTTACCTCACAACTCAGACGGATACACCCTGAGGGTGCCTGGAGTGTCACCCGTCAGGGTGAGGAAGCTGGCCGGTCACCCTCTCTCTGTGCAAGGCGGTTGCTAACTGAACCTACCAGCCATCCCCAACGTGGGGGAAGCTGTGTACTCTCTTCCTCATGCCCAAATAAGGCCTGAGAAGCAAAACTAACCCTTATAGGACCCAGGCAGGTCCTGCAGTACACAAGGCCCTCTTTGTTCAATAGTACTCCCGTCAGCACAAGCCAGGCCGGCTCACTCTTCCACTACCATCTCGCACCATCCAAACACGCACATACGCATACACACACACACAATTACAACTCACAATTATGATTCGCAATTATACATGAAAGAGTGCAAAATACTTGCACTGTTACAAGTGCGTTATTTGCAAGCACACAGAATGAAGAAACAGGAAGCGAAAATTTATCTGAACCTGGTGCACTGAGAGCGAAGTCGCGCTGTGTACCATGGGCTACTTCGTTGATTATTACTCACTTCCGAAGTACTGAGTGTGTAATACAGTGTGAAACTGTACATATTGTAATTTTAGTGATTTTTTAACAAGTAATATTGTGACAATAAACATTTATTGTGGACACATTACTGACAATGTATCACAGTTCCATGGAACATTATGAACGTTCTACTGTATACATACTGTAAAGGACACAAATATGCATCATATACGATAAAAAAAACAAATAAAACCGCATTGGAAATACATAAAGCAAATAATTTAAAATATATTTGTGGCAACACCCGGTGCTTGAATAGCCCGCGCGACCGTATCTGGGCGAGTCACGCATGGGCGACCAGGCCCTGATGACGTCACAGCGCATCTTGTCCACGTCCCTACAGCCAAAGTAAGTGGAAATTGGTACTTATTTTTACATAGACATGTTCAGGGAAGGGAATTTACCATTTTACGAAGAAAAAAGAATTTTTTGGGAACACTTCATTTCATGCGCACTGGGGAAATTTCTCAATAAACTCCGCGCAGCACGGTGGTTAAACTGAGGTATGCCTGTACCGTTAACACTGTGTTGATTAAGTAGTTCTGCTGTATGTTGAGTACTACAATACAGTTTATGAAAACTATTGTACACTAAAATTACTGCAACTTTAATTTTAACACTATGTACACACTTAAATTTAACACTTGTTCTGTCTGTTCACATCACATACAATGTTTTTAGATGTTTGCATCAGCTTTGCTGGTGCTTGCTGCTGTTGTGGCTTCAGCTGCTTCTGAGCTGGTGCTGGCTGCTGTTGTACCAGTGCTGGGTATGGCTGTTGTACCAGTGCTGGGTACAACTGTGCTTGTGCTGGGTATGGCTGTTCTCGTGCTGGGCATGGCTGTTCTCGTGCTGGGTACGGCTGTTCTCGTGCTGGGTATGGCTGTTCTCGTGCTGGGTATGGCTGTTCTCGTGCTGGGTATGGCTGTTCTCGTGCTGGGTATGGCTGTTCTCGTGCTGGGCATGGCTGTTCTCGTGCTGGGCATGGCTGTTCTCGTGCTGGGTACGGCTGTTCTCGTGCTGGGTACAGCTGTTCTCGTGCTGGGTACAGCTGTTCTCATGCTGGGTACAGCTGTTCTCGTGCTGGTTGATTTTCTGCTACAAGTTCTTGCAAAATATTGCTTCATTTTTGGCATTAATAAGGCACTATTAGTAAGCCCCTGAGACATTTTGTTGTATAACAATACAGCTGTAGTCCAAAAATGGTAAATTCCACAATTATTTTTCCACCGGCAGTTAAATACTGTATGTTAATCGCAGACAAAACTATTGGCATTGGGCGCATACTGTACGAACGCAGACTAGGTTTATACGTACACCCTACAGTAGGCTGGTGTTTAAGCCAGATCCAGTAACATAAATTTCTCTCAAATATTCGATTTACATCAAATTATATAATTTTGGGTTATATATTTAGTTTAGCAACATTATTACGATAATAAGAGCTATAAAAAATACTTATTTTAGAACCAATTTATTCATTTTATTATTTTGAAGCCGTAGGTCACTGAACTATAGCGACGAAATCGAACAAAACAAGCATAGTGTGTGCACACGGATTAGACCTGTCCACTCGCACTGGACTTGTGAGCTGCCAATAACATGAATAATTTCTCAAATAGGAGATATCTATCATGTTACAGTATATTTTTGGTTTTCTTTAGTTTAGTTTAATTAGGATAATAAAGTAATTAAAACACCAGTTTTAGAAATGATTTATTAATCTGAAACGTTCAAAGTCATGGGTTACTGAACTATAACGACACAGACGAAAGTGAGTGAAACCTCACTGTAAAATGAGGTTTACAGTACAGTATTCCCTTATCTGTTCACCCTCACTCATCTTCTTTCATAACAGAAAATGTATATAAGAAGATTTTCAACACATTAGCTAGCTATTCACGCTTCAGCCTTTAAATTAATTTACAAAGATGCGTGTGCCACAAATCAGTGAACGAAAGTCATTGAAACTCAGTCGTTCACTTGTGTGGACCACTCTGGCTGGTGTTTGGTTAATATGCTTTACTTATTGAGTGAACCATTCTGGCTTGTGTTTGATTCATATGGTTCACTTGTTGTGTGGTCCATTTGTGTGATCCAACTTGGCTTATGAAGGAATTATTAATTGTAGATAGAATGAGACAGTTTTCCACCACTCTGTGAACTCTGTCCCAACATCGTAAGCTTGTGGACCACTTGTGGTTCACTTGTGTGATCCAACTTGTCATATGAAGGAATTATTAATTGTAACCTGTGATGGAATGGGAAAGTTTTCCACCACTTTGTGAACTCTGTCCCAACATTGTAAGCTTGAGGACCACTTGTGTGGTCCACTTGTGGGATCGAACTTCTCATATGAGCGAATTATTAATTGCAATCTGTGATATAATGGGAAAGTTTTCCGTCAGTCTGTGAACTCTGTCTCGACCTAGTAAGCAAATCCGAACATCCCCCGCTTCGACGAACCATTGTTCGGCAAACCAGGTGAGTAAATCCGGCCTAAAAAGTGTGCGAACTAGCGAGAGATCGTTGAATCAGGGTATGTTGAATCGAGGTTGTACTGTATTAGAAAAAAAAATTATTTGTAAAATGATAAATTCCCTTCTCTAAACATGTACTGTACATGTAAAAAAATTATCAAATTCTACTTACTTTGGCTGTGGGGACGTCATCACGGGCTGGTCACTCGTGCATGAAGCCCTCAGATGTGGTCACGCGGGTCACTCAACCTGCCTTGCGAGTTGCCACCAATATATTTACAATTAGTTTGTCTATGTATTTTCAATGCGTTATAATTAGTTTTTTATCGTACATGATGCACGTTTGTGTCATTTAAGATATGTATACAGTAGAACGTTCATAATGTTCCATGGAACTGTGATACATGTGTCAGAAATGTCTCCACAATAAATGTTTATTGTCGCAATATTACTTGTTAAAAATTCACTAAAATTACAATATTGTATGTACAATTTCACAAACTATTTACACAGTAACATACTGTATTATACACTCAGTACTTTGGAAGCGAGTGATAATCAACGAATCAGTCCATGGTACACATGGTGACTTCGCTCTCGTTCCACCAGGTACAACAGATTTTCACTTCCTGTTTCTTCGTTCTATGTGCTTGCAAATAATGCACTCACGTACACCCTTGGCTTCAGTACCTGTAGGTGTTATGTAGCCAAGCTTGTGAAGTGTAAGGTACTGTAGTCTTGAAAAGATTATAGGGAAAGATCAATTTGTAAGGTAGTCTTGAAAAGATCGCGTTGTAAGGTATTCTGGAAGAGATTAAGCTATTCTGAAAGAGATTCAGCTATTCTTGAAAAGATCTATGGAAACCACCACCATGGAAGCTGCTAACACTGTTCATCTATGCTACTTTTATCAGATGCATCATCACTGAACCCAGAAAATGATTCATCTATGTATCGTCTATAAAAATTGGAGATAACACAGGATGGTCATGGGTGGCGCTCAGCTACTTCTGGATACGCTCGTTGTATCATCCTCATCGATGCTTTATCACTTGCATCTGACCCTTGTGTTAGGTCCTTATTGTGCCTAGCTTCATCAATATCATGACCCTTATGTTCTTCAATAAGGTCTGAATTTCACCGACAGAGAACGATATTTCAACACTGTATCGGACAGGTGTTTGGGAGCCAGAGGTACGTGCACCATGGCTCCCAAACCATGGTGCATGCACGGTTGCTCACTGGGAACTAAGCCGGCCAGCAGCCCTTGGACATTCTGGGAATTTTTTCCAAGATGGCTGCCTGTCACTGGAGGTCCCAAAACTCCATTCCGTACACAAACTACAGCACGTGCATTTTGAATGGGTACTGTTATGACCCCGTGGAGCCTGGGGTGGAATGAGTGTACCCCAGTGAGAGTTATTCTGCCTTTCAGACCTGATTGAGAAGTCAGAGGAAAGAGGTATACATTAAATATATAATAATCATCAGTGAATAATTTAAAAATATAAGCAGCGGATGATCATTTACTAGCAGGAGGTCGTGACCTCACTTGAGCTACGGCAGTCGTCAGAGACGGGTTGTACTTTGTCGATTCTCCTGGAAGAAGGAAGAATATAGTTCCCTGTGTTAGTGGTGGAGTGAAGGCTGCTTGTTTCCAAGTGTGTGGAAGCTGTTGGGGACTTTGTGCACCATTTCTCTCTGATTTTGATAAATTAGAAACGACCTGGAAGTGTGTGTCTGTCGAGCCGTTGTGGAACTCTAATTGCGTTCTTCTTCAAAAGGAAGGAAGCAAGCAGGCGTTTCTGTTGTGAAGCCTGCTGGGCGACTCCGTGTACTCAAGTCAGGACTTGAAGAAGCCTTGTGAAGCAGTCCTATAGCGTTTTTTGGGGGCGGCCTGAGTGAGCGCCATTGTTGAGGACCAGGGCTCGAGATCCCCTACGTCATATATCCCTGCAGTAAGCCTGTTTAATAGTTTGTTAGATTAGCAACCAGTGTTTGATCATGTGCTCAGCAATCATAGTGAACATATGTATCTTTTGTATATATAGGGTAGAAATTTTATTGAGACACTAAGCTGAAATAGGAAATTTAAGTTGAGTGGATATGCTGGAGGCAATAGCAGCATACCTCACTCTCCCGTGTTTGGTGAGCGACTGAGGGACAGCAGCCCCAGTGACGGAAGGAGGCCCCCAGCGACGCATCAAGACATGTTCCTATGTGGACCCATCCAGGATGGGGGAGGATCCACCTTGCAGTGATGCCATATTGTTTAACCCTTAAGCTGCTAAGGGGTCCTGAGGAGATTTACACCCCTGTGTGCAAGAATAAAAAAATCTAAAAAACTTTTTCATCTTCTAAAAATGTTAATTTGTGTTCCCTGAGCATGGGGGAAAAAAATCATAGGCGACATATTTTGGCCACAATAGGTCGAGGAAGTCTGGCAAAATGTGAGCGTTGACAGAGCAGTTGTCAGTGGCGGTCAGCGTCACCCAAGCTGTCAGGTGGAAGTTGCCACAAAGATATTATTACCTAATTATTTCAATGTCTCTGATTTTTTCTTTTTTTTTTTTTGCAGTATTATTAAATAGTGTGTAGTGTGGATATATTTATATAATAAAATGGGTGAATCATGGCTATACCCAAGAGTATGGTGTGCATATTAGTAATTCAATTATTATGTTCATAAACCAATAAACAAATAATTTTGCTGTTATTACACTCTATACACAGGTTATATATAAGTATCTGCATGTTTTGTTCACCATAACAAACCACTAAGTTGGTATTTTGAGTCAAACAACAGCAAGGAGTGACCGCCACACATCAGTCAGCCACTCTCCACCACTCCCTCCCTCAACATCATCATTTCACTCTCCCACATTCTCCTCCCACCATCCTGTTTTTTATATTCTTCACTATGTACAGACATTAAATATAAGTATCTACATGTTTTGTTCACCACAACTGTACAACTAAGCTGCTATAGTTAGTTTAGGCACTAAGAGACGTCGCTACACACAGTCAGCTGGCTGCTGCCTCCCTCACACATTCAAGGTCAGACGCACTAAAATTTCTCCCCCAACAATACTGTTTGTAGTGTTATTAAACTATATACACACATTATATAAAAGTATCTACATGTTGTATGCACAGTAACTGTACACTTAAGCTTGTAGGGTGCCCAAAGAGCATAGCAGCCACCCTCTACACAGCTAGACAATTCATGCAGACGATGCCACCTCCGAAACCCAAATGGCTCCTCTCAACATAATCCTTTTGCTGTTATTACACTAATACACACATTATATATAAGTATCTACATTTGTGTTCACCATAGAGAACCACTGAGCTGGTATGGTGAATGCAGACAATAACAGGTGGCCACACAGTCAGTAAACGACACTCTCTCCCTCCTTCCCTCCCTCCCTCAGCATTACTCCTACCACATAGCATTAATTATCACAACAATCCTGCTATTATCACAATCCTGGTAATTTTATCACAGTCAGGAGTCATCTGTAATACTGTCATCGCTAAACAATAGCAGTTACATATTTATTTTGACCTTTTAGGCGATGCTGTGGTCACAAGCTGAACAGCAATGCTGTTAGCTCATGTTGCGTGAGCCAGCCTTGGTTGCTCCCATGGTACTGTGGCTCTCACACCGGGGAATATTGCCCACGATTTTTTTTAACATGGCGTCTATTTACATGAGCCCTGAGGAGGCTAATGTGAACCCTGTGTAGCCGCGGCCATTTGAATCATGCCCAGCACCTAATGACGTATATATATGCCATGCGCACGGTGGGATATGTTACTTAGGGCATATAAATACGCCATGCGCAATTTAAGGGTTAAAGAGATGTCGGGTAGAGGAGTTTATTTTCTGTGAATACATATAATTATGTTTTGTTAGGAAAATATTTAAAAACCTTTATTATGGCATGATGATGAATTTGCAGGTTTGTGTTGGAGAACTGCAACGTTTGTGTGAGAGAACTGCAACGTTTGTGAGAGAGAACTGCAACGTTTGTGTTGGAGAACTGCAACGTTTGTGTGAGAGAACTGCAACGTTTGTGTTGGAGAACTGCAACGTTTGTGTGAGAGAACTGCAACGTTTGTGTGAGAGAACTGCAACGTTTGTGTGAGAGAACTACACCGTTTGTGTGGGAGAACTGCAACGTTTGTGTGGGAGAACTGCAACGTTTGTGTGGGAGAACTGCAACGTTTGTGTGGGAGAACTGCAACGTTTGTGTGGGAGAACTGCAACGTTTGTGTGGGAGAACTGCAACGTTTGTGTGGGAGAACTGCAACGTTTGTGTGGGAGAACTGCAACGTTTGTGTGGGAGAACTGCAACGTTTGTGTGGGAGAACTGCAACGTTTGTGTGGGAGAACTGCAACGTTTGTGTGGGAGAACTGCAACGTTTGTGTGGGAGAACTGCAACGTTTGTGTGAGAGAACTGCACCGTTTGTGTGGGAGAACTGCAACGTTTGTGTGGGAGAACTGCAATGTTTGTGTGGGAGAACTGCAACGTTTGTGTGAGAGAACTGCAACGTTTGTGTGAGAGAACTGCAACGTTTGTGTGAGAGAACTGCAACGTTTGTGTGAGAGAACTACAACGCTTGTGTGGGAGAACTGCAACGTTTGTGTGGGAGAACTGCAACGTTTGTGTGGGAGAACTGCAATGTTTGTGTGGGAGAACTGCAACGTTTGTGTGGGAGAAGTTAGTGAGAGAACTTCATACCGGAGGAGGAGTATAAGCTGAACTGCAAGGTGATGCAGGAGTTGCGGAGTGGAACTCCAGTGACATAGTGAATCTTCAAGTAGTGTAGAGTGCTACACGTCCTTTGCGCGAAGCCGTGTGAGAGAGCTTCATTGACATTCGAGGACTTCAGATGCAGCAGATTGGAGGAACTGTATGGAGTACCTAACCTGATTTTGAGGACCCAGACAGATGTATTTGATAGTGGACCTCGAGGAATAGAACAGAGGACCGGACATTTTGAGGTTTAAGGGAGTGCTTGGTTGCGTTTTTTGGCGTGAAAGGTTCAGTGCAAGGTTAGGGGTTCATGTTTATTTTAAAGTAGGATGTATATGAATATTTTTGTACCCTGTATTTCAGTCCAAAGCAGTGAAGAATGCAATAGGTTGTGAACTGAGGAGTGAGCAGCAATCTAGTACGGTTATAGGATGAAGACTTAGGGAAATGTTGGAGTGTTATCAGTTGATAGCAGCCTAAGGAGTTGCATAGTAATATTACTATTTTTTTTTTAATGTGTGTGTGTGTGTGTGTGTGTGTGTAATTACCTAAGTGTAATTACCTAAGTGTAGTTACAGGATGAGAGCTACGCTCGTGGTGTCCCGTCTTCCCAGCACTCTTTGTCATATAACGCTTTGAAACTACTGACGGTCTTGGCCTCCACCACCTTCTCACTTAACTTGTTCCAACCGTCTACCACTCTATTTGCGAAGGTGAATTTTCTTATATTTCTTCGGCATCTGTGTTTAGCTAGTTTAAATCTATGACCTCTTGTTCTTGAAATTCCAGGTCTCAGGAAGTCTTCCCTGTCGATTTTATCAATTCCTGTTACTATTTTGTACGTAGTGATCATATCACCTCTTTTTCTTCTGTCTTCTAGTTTTGGCATGTTTAATGCTTCCAACCTCTCCTCGTAGCTCTTGCCCTTCAGTTCTGGGAGCCACTTCGTAGCATGTCTTTGCACCTTTTCCAGCTTGTTGATGTGCTTCTTAAGATATGGGCACCACACAACAACTGCATATTCTAGCTTTGGCCTAACAAAAGTCATGAACAATTTCTTTAGTATATCGCCATCCATGTATTTAAATGCAATTCTGAAGTTAGAAAGCATAGCATAGGCTCCTTGCACAATATTCTTTATGTGGTCCTCAGGTGATAGTTTTCTATCTAGAACCACTCCTAGATCTCTTTCTTTATCAGAATTCTTTAAAGATTTCTCACATAATATATAGGTTGTGTGGGGTCTATGTTCTCCTATTCCACATTCCATAACATGACATTTATTAACATTAAATTCCATTTGCCAAGTGGTGCTCCATATACTTATTTTGTCCAGGTCTTCTTGAAGGGCATGACAGTCATCTAAATTTCTTATCCTTCCTATTATCTTAGCATCATCAGCAAACATGTTCATATAATTCTGTATACCAACTGGTAGATCATTTATGTACACAATAAACATCACTGGTGCAAGAACTGAACCCTGTGGTACTCCACTTGTGACATTTCTCCATTCCGATACATTGCCTCTGATTACTGCCCTCATTTTTCTATCAGTCAGAAAATTTTTCATCCATGATAGAAGCTTACCTGTCACCCCTCCAATATTTTCCAGTTTCCAGAACAACCTCTTATGTGGAACTCTGTCGAAAGCCTTTTTTAGGTCCAGATAGATGCAGTCAACCCAACCATCTCTTTCCTGTAATATCTCTGTGGCTCGATCATAGAAACTGAGTAAATTCGATACACAGGATCTTCCAGATCGAAAACCATACTGTCTGTCTGATATTATATCATTTCTCTCTAGGTGTTCTACCCATTTAGTTTTGATTAGTTTTTCCAATACTTTCACTATTACACTTGTCAATGATACAGGTCTATAATTGAGGGGGTCTTCCCTGCTGCCACTTTTGTAGATTGGAACTATGTTAGCCTGTTTCCACCCGTCTGCTACGATTCCTGTACACAGGGATGCCTGAAAGATCAGGTGAAGTGGAATGCTGAGCTCAGATGCACATTCTCTCAGAACCCATGGTGAAACGCCATCTGGGCCAGCTGCTTTGTTCTTACCGAGCTCCTTGAGCATTTTTTCCACTTCGTCTCTAGACACCTCTATGTGTTCTATGTTGTTCTCTGGAATTCTTATTGTATCTGGTTCCCTAAAGATTTCATTTTGTACAAACACACTTTGGAACTTTTCGTTTAGTGTTTCACACATTTCCTTTTCATCTTCCGTGAATCTATTTCCCATTTTCAACCTCTGAATATTATCCTTTACCTGCAATTTGTTGTTTATGAATTTGTAGAATAGGCCCGGTTCTGTTTTACATTTATCTGCTATCCCTTTTTCAAAATTTCTTTCTGCCTCTCTCCTTACTGCTGTATAGTTGTTTCTCGCATCTTTGTATCGCTGGTATGTTTGGGGGTTTGGCCTCTTCCTATACTGATTCCATTTTTGTGTCTTTTGGTCTCTTGCCCTCTCACAATTTCTGTCGAACCAATCCTGTTTTCTGGTCCTGCATCTCTGTTTTGGTATGAATGTTTGCGTGCCTTCCTCGTATAGTTTTAAAAATTTGGCATACATTTCATTTACTTCCCTGCCTAGCAACAATTCTGTCCAATTACACTCATTAAAAAAATTTCGAAGTTCCCCATAGTTGCCTCGCTTTAAATTGAGTTTATCAACTGTTTCAATGTCCCCATTTTCTTCTAGATGATATCTTAAAGCATATTTAATGTCTAACAGGACGTGATCACTCTTTCCCAAGGGAGGAAGGTACTGGATGTCAAAAATCTCTTCTTCTTTCCTGGTGAATACTAGATCCAGTACTGACGGTACATCTCCTTCCCTCATTCTTGTGGCTTGCTTTATGTGTTGATACAAGAATGTCTCCAGAATGAGGTTCACAAATCTGCATGTCCAAAAGTCCTCCGTTCTTGCTTCATAGGCCTCCCAGTCTATTGCTCTAAAGTTGAAGTCCCCCAGTATCAACAGTGTGTGTGTGTGTGTGTGTGTGTGTGTGTGTGTGTGTGTGTGTGTGTGTGTGTGTGTGTGTGTAACTACCTAAGTGTAATTACCTAAGTGTAGTTACAGGATGAGAGCTACGCTCGTTTTGTCCCATCTCCCCAGCACTCTTTGTCATATAATGCTTTGAAATTACTGACGGTTTTGGCCTCCTCCACCACTTAACTTTCACTTAACTTGTTCCAACCATCTACCACTGTGTTTACAAAAGTGAATTTTCGTATATTTCTCCGGCTGCTTTGTTTTGTTAGTTTAAATCTATGACCTCTTGTTCTTGAAGTTCCGGTTCTCAGGAATTCCTCCCCATCAATTTTATCGATGCCTGTTACTATTTTGAATGTAGTGATCATATCGCCTCTTTTTCTTCTATCATCTAGTTTTTGCATATCTAATGCCTCTAACGTCTCCTCATAGCTCTTGTCCTTCAGTTCTGGGAGCCACTTAGTGGCATGTCGTTGCACCTTTTCCAGTTTGTTGATGTGCTTCTTAAGATATGGGCACCATACAACCGATGCATATTCCAGCTTTGGTCTAATAAAAGTCGTGAACAATTTCTTTAGTATTTCTCCATCCATGTATTTAAAAGCAGTTCTGAGGTTAGAAAGTGTAGCATAGGCTCCTCGCACAATGTTCTTAACCCTTAAAGTGCGCATCACTTCATATGAAGTGTAAATCGTTTTACCAGTCAACTGCGCTTCACTTCATATGAAGTGTATGGGTACCGCGCACGATTTGAATGGCCCGCGGTGTAGCTGGGGGTCCCATACGCTGCCCAGGGGCTCTAGTAAACAGCGGCCATTTTGAAAAAAAATCCAGCTCACGCTCCGATGGCATGGGAGGCCTCAGTTTAGCGAGAGTCACCATGGCGAGCGCACGGTCAAACGCCTTACGAGCACGCATCACTCAGTCCCTCACCCCAGAGCAAATAGCCCACGAATTATTCTCTGAAGGTGAAGAAAGTGTGTTTGACGATTCAGACAACGATGAGGATTATACACAGTTGTCGGGAGATAGTAGCAGCAGCAGTGAAAGTGAGAATGACCGCCATGCCATGGCGAGGCCTATACGCTCTCCCATGCCTCCTCGCCCATTTTCTACCCCAATTCTACCACGACCTCACAGTTCCTGTGGATATTTTCTGTTTGAGGGTGACGAGTCAGAGGGAGGTGACTCCTTTTCTGGGTTTAGTGACTCAGATCAAAGTTTTATTGAGCCTGTGGCTGGTACCAGTGGTGTAACTGGGCGAGAAATTGTCGCGTCAGCAGCATCTCGCCCAGCCAAGCGCCACCGCATAGCACCACATGAGGGACCAAGACCCTCGTGTTCACGTGCACCCACCTCACGTGCACGTAGCCGCCGTGCTTCTCGCAGACGGTATTCAGCTCCTGGTCGCCGGTATGCATCGCTTCCTCGCCGTCTTTCCTCTGCATCTCGCAGGACGCCTGGTGTACTTGAGTGGAGTGATGGTGACGATTTTATTCCTAATATTCCTCACTTTGACGATAAAGATGTAGGGATTACAAACCTTTTCCCTAATCAAGGTGAGGACATGGCTGAGATGGAATATTTTACAGCATTCTATGATGAACCACTCATGGAATACATTGTACACCAAACGAACCTGCATGCTGCTTACCTGATTGAGAGGGAAATCACAGAATTTTCACGACTGCAGCGTTGGAAAAATACCACAGTGGCGGAAATGTATGTGTTTTTGGCACTCTGTTTGTTGATGAAGCACTGTCACAAACATGCAATAAATGACTATTGGAGCAAGGACAAGACAATACCAACACCTTTATTCGGGAAATATATGTCACGAGACAGGTTTCAGATACTCCTCAGGTGTCTACATTTTGGAAGTGTTCAGGACCGAACACCTGATGATAGACTGTGGCGAGTGAGGCACTACATGAACGATGTTATTGGAAAATTCAGAGATTTTTACGTACCAGCACAGAAGCTGGTGGTTGATGAATCTCTCATACTTTTCAAGGGACGTGTTCCATTCAAACAGTACATTCCCTCAAAACGAAACCGATTTGGCCTGAAATTTTTTGTTCTTTGTGATTGTGAGACAGGATACGTGTTACACATGATTCTGTACTCGGCTAGTGATGTAGACATTCCCGGTAACGACGAACATGGATTCTCGGGGAGTGTAGTGAAGACCATCATGGCTCCGTGGATGAACAAGGGACACATTTTATACACAGATAATTACTATATAAGTCCCTTGCTAGCTCGGTTCTTGCTAGAAAATAGAACCGGATTGGTTGGTACAGTAAAGCCACAACGAAGGGAAATGCCTGTGTTTGACAACGACATTGCAGTTGGTGAGTGTCAGAGAAGGAAAAGTGATAACATTCTGTCAGTTCGGTGGAAAGACAAAAGAGAGGTGAACTTGTTGACAACAATTCATGATGGAACAATGGTGAACAGTGGGAAAGTGAGCCATAAAACAAACGCACCACTATATAAGCCAGACTGTGTTTTAGACTATAATATCAACATGCGGTTGATTGATAAATCAGACATGATGATTGGCACTGCAGAGTGTGTGCGGAAGACATGTAGGTGGACGAAAAAAGTGTTCTTCCATCTTGTGGACATGAGCATGCTGAACTGTTTCAACATGTACCTTGTGAGAACTGGACGTAAGCCCACTTTCCGTGACTTTGTATTTGATGCTGCAATACAGTTATTAGGAAAGTTTGCAAAAGATGTCCCAGGTATTCAGCGGCCCATCATAAACCCACTGTTGCAGCATGCTGGTACTCCACGCCTCGCTCACACTGAAGGCTTCCTAGCACACAAACTTAAGTATTTGCCACCTGGTGTGAAGCGTGCAATAGCCCAACGTGATTGCTTGGTGTGTAAAACAACGACACGTAGAGACAAGAAACGGAAGCTTGTGCAAACATGGTGTGAAACGTGTGGTATCCCATTATGTGCTGTCGACTGCTTCAATGACTACCACAGTCTAGAAATCTTCTAAGTGTGCTTCAAAGTGTGTATAGCGTGTGCGAGTGTGTAAATATGTAAACATATAAGCAGAACATATAATATAATAGACTGTAATGACATATTATATTGCCGTAATTGAAAACATTTGTGTGCGCCTGTGTATACTCAAATATGCAACAATTATTGATACAAAATATGTTCAAACAGTATTTGAAACACAATTAGTGAAAAAAAATTAGATAAAATGCGCTTAGACATTGTAAATAAATAGCGCGAAAATATATTTGTGGCAACTCTGGCTGTTTGAGGACCGCGCGCAACATCTCCCGGGCGTGTACTGCATGAGCGACCATGCAGATTGTGACGTCATCGCAGAGCTTCTCGGCTCTATTGCAACAAAAGTAAGTACAATAGAATTTTTTTTTTATTTTTCCCGTGATCAGTGAACAGAACTTAACAGATTAGCAAAAAAAAAAAATTTTTTTTTTTTTCAAAATGACATGTGCCTGTGTGGATAGCAGGATATTAGACCCCGAGCATGTTAAGGGTTAATGTGGTCCTCAGGTGACAGTTTTCTATCTAGAACCACCCCTAAATCCCTTTCTTTGTCAGAATTCTTTAAAGATTTCTCACATAATATATAGGTTGTGTGGAGTCTATGTTCTCCTATTCCACATTCCATAACATGGCATTTATTCACATTAAATTCCATTTGCCAAGTGTTGCTCCATATACTTATTTTGTCCAGGTCTTCTCGAAGGGCATGACAATCATCTAGGTTTCTTATCTTCCCTATTATCTTAGCATCATCAGCAAACATGTTCATGTAATTCTGTATTCCCACTGGTAGATCGTTTATGTAGACAATGAACATTACCAGTGCAAGAACTGAACCCTGTGGTACTCCACTCGTGACATTCCTCCAATCCGATACATTGCCTCTGATTACGGCCCTCATTTTTCTGTCAGGAAATTTTTCATCCATGTTAGTAGCTTACCTGTCACTCCTCCAATATGTTCCAGTTTCCAGAACAACATTTTATGTGGAACTCTGTCAAAAGCCTTTTTTAGGTCCAGATAGATGCAGTTAACCCAACCATCTCTTTCCTGTAAAATCTCTGAGGCTCGATCATAGAAACTGAGTAAATTTGATACACAGGATCTTCCAGATCAAAAACCATACTGTCTGTCTGATATTATATAATTTCTCTCCAGGTGTTCTATCCATTTAGTTTTGATTAGTTTTTCCAATACTTTCACTATTACACTAGTCAATGATACAGGTCTATAATTGAAGGGGTCTTCCCTGCTGCCACTTTTGTATATTGGAACTACGTTAGCCTGTTTCCACACGTCTGCTTCGACTCCTGTACACAGGGATGCCTGAAAGATCAGGTGAAGTGGAATGCTGAGCTCAGATGCACATTCTCTCAGAACCCATGGTGAAACTCCATCTGGGACAGCTGCTTTGTTCTTACTGAGCTCCTTTAGCATATTTTCCATTTCATCTCTAGACACCTCTATACGCTCTATGTTGTTCTCTGGAATTCTTATCATATCTGGTTCTCTGAAGATTTCATTTTGTACAAACACACTTTGGAACTTTTCATTTAATGTTTCACACATTTCCTCTTCATTTTCCGTGAATCTGTTTCCCATTTTCAACCTCTGGATATTATCCTTTACCTGCAATTTGTTGTTTATGAATTTGTAGAATAGGCCCGGTTCTGTTTTACATTTATCCGCTATCCCTTTTTCAAAATTCCTTTCTGCCTCTCTCCTTACTGCCGTATAATTCTTTCTCGCATCTTTGTATTGCTGGTATGTTTGGGGGTTTGGCCTCTTCCTATACCGATTCCATTTTTGTGTCTTTTGGTCTCTGGCCCTCCTGCAATTTCTGTTGAACCAATACTGTTTTCTGGCTCTGCATCTCTGTTTTGGTATGAATGTTTGTGTGCCTTCATCGTATATTTTGCAAAATTTGGCATACATTTCATTTTCTTCCCTGCCTAGCAACAAGTCTGTCCAATTACACTCATTAAAAATTTTTTGTAGTTCCCCATAGTGACCTCTCCTTAAATCGAGTTTATCATCTGTTTCACTGTCCCCATTTTCTTCTAGATGATATCTTAAAGCATATTTAATCCCATTTTCTTCTAGATGATATCTTAAAGCATATTTAATGTCTAACAGGACGTGATCACTTTCGCAAGGAAGCAAGGTACTGGATGTCAAATATCTCTTCTTCTTTCCTGGTGAATACTAGATCCAGTACTGACGGTACATCTCCTTCCCTCATTCTTGTGGCCTGCTTTATGTGTTGATACAAGAATGTCTCCAGAATGAGGTTCACAAATCTGCATGTCCAAAAGTCAACCCGTCCTCGACTCAAGTCCATTACATCCAGCGGTCAACCCCACAGACGCATTCATAAATTTTAACTTGCTGTTCATTCAAAACGGGAATTTTCTCTAGTATAAATTAATATTATAATATATTAGCATATTGTGCATATATAGGCATAGGATAGGTTAGGTTAGGTGTTTAGGTTCTGTTGGCAATTATTTGTATTTGTAGTACGTGGGTGAAGCATTTATAGCATTGTGATTCAAACAAAATTCGTCAGTGAAGCACTTGTTCCGGATATGTTCGAACGTCAGCAGTTGTGAGTCGTGTGTAAACCGCTTTTCATTCATAAACAGGGGGTTTCGCGGGTGCATGGAATCACTTTTGGATCTTTGGAGGACGGGCTGCCAAAAGTCCTCTGTTCTTGCTTCATAGGCCTCCCAGTTTATTGCTTTAGAGTTGAAGTCCTCTCAGTATCAACAGTCATGATTTATCTTTATCTGCTTGTACAATAATATCTCTCATGACCATTATGAGGCCCTCTCGTTTGTCATCCAGTTCTTCCTTTGTCCATGCTTGCTGGTGGGCTGTAGGCATTTAAAATTATCAGCTTATCATCCCAATTCCAGACCTGCAATGCCATTATGTCAATATCTCGAGGGTTTTCAAATATTAACTCTCTTACCATCAGGTGTTCTTTCACCAGCACAGCCACTCCTCCTCCCTTCCTAGTTTTCCTGTCACATCTCCAAATTGAATAGCCCCTTGGGAATATGACTTCATTTAATATATTTCCTTCAAGTTTCGTCTCTGATAATGAGACAATATCTGGGACCCTAAGCTGAATTATATCTTGCAACTCCAAAGTTTTTGACCTCACTCCATCTATGTTGGTATATACAATTTTCAGGAACATGTTCCCTTTTCCTTTGCTCTTTACTCCCACTTCCACTACTGATTTTGTTGCTTTGTTTTTATGTACCATTTCACAAGCTTTCCAGTCCCTGACACTTTGTAGAAAAAAGAATTTCTGTCTTCTTCATTTCTATCCCCATTTAGACGTTTTGCTGCAATTAGGTTCATTTTCAGCTTTTCTCTGTCTTCTTTTGAGAGGTCTTGTCTTATTGACCAAAGTTTGCCAACCTCATCACTCTGCAGTTTCCTGGCATTTCTAAGCACTTCCATCATGATTTTCACTCCATTAAACGTCACCCTTAAGGGGCGGTTCTTGTCTTTCTCATATTTTCCTAGTCTTTTAACCCTCAAACCGCTAGGGGCCCAAATGGAATTCACACCCACAGGCGCAACAAAAAAAAAAATTCCAAAAAATTCTTTCGTCTTATAGAAGTGTTCATTTTTGTTCCCTGATCACAGAAAAAATAACAAAAAAATCGTAGGTGGCATATTTTAGCCGCAATAGGGTAGGGAAGTGTGGCAAAAAAGGGGCGTTGGCAGAGCCTTCGCCAGATGAGGTCTACTCCGCCCGAGCTGTCAGACGGCAGTTGCCACAAATATATTATTACCTAATTATTTCAATGTCTCTGATTTTTTCTTAGTTTTTTTGCAGTAATATTATTCCATACAGTGAATTGTGGTATATTTATATTATAAAATGTGTGAACCATCGCTGTACTCAAAATTATGGTGTGCATATTAGTGATTCAATTATTATGTTCATAAAACAATAAACAAATAGTTTTGCTGTTGTTACACTATATACACAGGTTATATATAAGTATTTGCATGTTTTGTACACCATAACGAACTACTAAGTTGGTCTTGTGAGTCAAAAAGCAACGAGGAGTGACCGTCAAACACCAGCGAGCCACTCACTGCCACTCCCTCCCTCAACACCACCTCATTCACCTCCTACAATACTCTTTCTGTATTTATTCACTATACACAGACGTTATATATACGTATTTACATGTTTTGTTCACCATAACTGTACATCCAAGCTTGTATGGTGAGTAAAGGCCACAAAGATGTAGCTACTCACACACTCAGCTGATCGGCGGCCAGACGCACTAATATTTGTCCTTCAACAATACTCTTTGTGGTGTTATTACGCTATATACACATATTATATATAAGTATCTACCTGTTTTATTCACCATACCTGAACAAATAAGCTGGTATGGTGCCCAAAGACTATTGTGGTCACCAGTAAACAACATGATAAGTCGTGCAGACGACGCCACCGCCCTCACCAAAATGGCGGCTCCCAACCTACTCCTCTTGCTGTTTATACCCTATATACACACGTTATATATAAGTATCTACATTTGTGTTCACCATATCGAACCACTAAGCTGGTATGGTGAGTGCAGTCAATAAATGGTGGCCACACACAGTCAGAAGACGACGCCACAACCCTCCCTCCCACAGCATTACGCCTCCCTCCATGGAGCACAGCGCTAAATATCACCACAATCCTGCTCTTATCAGAATCCTGGTCAGTTTTATCACAGTCAGGGGGCTTCAGTAATACTCTCACTGCTAAATAATAGCAGTATCATATATATTATGGTATTTGTAGGCGATGCTGTGGTCACAAGCTGAACAGCGGTGCTGTGAGCTCGTGCTGCGTGCGCCAGCCTTGGTGGCTTGCTCAATACTGACGCTCTCACACCCAAGAATGTTGGCCTGGATTTTTTTTCTAGGTGGCATCTGGCAACTATTGGTCGTGGCTGTACTATAGCTGCCCCTATCCCAGGCGGGGAGTTTAAATTATAGCGCTAGACACGAAATCATATATAAATGATGTGCGCGGTTTCGGTTTTGTCACTGATATCATTTATATATATGTGCGGTTTGAGGGTTAAAATCACTGACATTTTCCTTTGAGCCTTCTCCTAAACTTACTATTTTCTCTATGATTTTCATCTCTTCTGTTGCTCGGTCCACCCTAGATGAAATTTCCTTCTCTAAACATCCAAAAATTATTATGGACTTACTTCTATCTACAGTGTTTTGTACTAGTTTACTGTTGGTAACCAGTTATTTCCTAATTGCTTGCCTAATTTCTGCTTCTTGTTGGTCATTTATGTTTTTGACTTCCGAACACACTTCCTTGATAGTCTCTCTCTTTTACAACTTGAGCATATGTTGCCTATATTTCTTCTTTATATTTTTCTAGTTCTTTATTAGCTTCCTCTATTTGATTTGCCAATGAAGTTTCTCATTGCATTTTCTTGCCTAACTCCATGTTAGCCCTCAGGCTCCCTTCGAGTTGTTCACCATATGAGTATTTTCTTGTTAATTTCTTCAAATTCCCTACTCTTCACTTTCCATGCCTAATTATCCTTTACTAGTTCCTTGATGTGTTCCTCCTGCATCCTTACCTTATCAGTCAAGCTGGATATCTCCTTACCTTGCTGGAAAATACTTCCTTTTAAAATTACAAAACTATCTTGAGACCTTCATTTTCTTGTTCCAATTTAATAACTTTTTCTTCATAATTCTTTAGGAAGTCCTCAATGATCACTAACCTGCCAAGAAAACCACCTTTCATTGCATCTTGTTGTGAGAAACCTGCAAAAGGTCCCTTTGCTGAGGTACTGTCCTCCCCTGTGGTGGTGGCCATTTTTGTTTACCTTCTGCTGTTTTGAAATATCACCTTTTCTACCCAAGATTTTTCATTCACTAACACTTATTTCTTATCTCTTATGATATTTTCAAATTCCCTACACCTTCATGTATCCAGGGACACCACTTGAAACCTTCACCCTACTCCTGACGCTTAGATAATTTGAATTATTCTGGAGCCTGCAGCAGTGTGACTTGTCAGTGTGATGATACTCCAAGAACGTAAGAACGTGTGCGCGTGCGTGTAATTACCTAAATAGTTACAGGATGAGAGCTACACTCGTGGTGTCCCGTCTTCCCAGCACTCTGTCATATAACGCTTAGAAACTACTGACGGTCTTGGCCTCCACCACCTTCTCACTTAACATGTTTCAACCGTCTACCATTCTATTTGCGAAAGTGAATTTTCTTATATTTCTTCGGCATCTGTGTTTAGCTAGTTTAAATCTATGACCTCTTGTTCTTGAAGTTCCTGGTCTCAGGAAATCTTCCCTGTCGATTTTATCAATTCCTGTTACTATTTTGTATGTAGTGATCATATCACCTCTTTTTCTTCTGTCTTCTAGTTTTGGCATATTTAATGCCTCTAACCTCTCCTCGTAGCTCTTGCCTTTCAGTTCTGGGAGCCACTTAGTAGCATGTCTTTGCACCCTTTTCCAGTTTGATGTGCTTCTCAAGATATGAGCACCACACAACAGCTGCATATTCTAGCTTTGGCCTAACAAAAGTCATGAACAATTTCTTTAGTATATCACCATCCATGTATTTAAAAGCAATTCTGAAGTTAGAAAGCGTAGCATAGGCTCCTTGCACAATATTCTTTATGTGGTCCTCAGGTGATAGTTTTCTATCTAGAACCACCCCAAGATCTCTTTCTTTATCAGAATTTTTTTTTTTTTTTTTTTTGAGATATATACAAGAGTTGTTACATTCTTGTACAGCCACTAGTACGCGTAGCGTTTCGGGCAGGTCCCTGGAATACGATCCCCTGCCGCGAAGAATCGTTTTTTCATCCAAGTACACATTTTACTGTTGCGTTAAACAGAGGCTACAGTTAAGGATTTACGCCCAGTAAATCCTCCCCGGCCAGGATACGAACCCATGACATAGCGCTCGCGGAACGCCAGGCGAGTGTCTTACCACTACACCACAGAGACTGTCAAATTCTTTAAAGATTTCTCACATAATATATATGTTGTGTGGGGTCTATGTTCTCCTATTCCACATTCCATAACATGGCATTTATTAACATTAAATTCCATTTGCCAAGTGGTGCTCCATATACCTATTTTGTCCAGGTCTTCTTGAAGGGCATGACAATCATCTAAATTTCTTATCCTTCCTATTATCTTAGCATCATCAGCAAACATGTTCATATAATTCTGTATACCAACTGGTAGATCATTTATGTAGACAATAAACATCACTGGTGCAAGAACTGAATCCTGTGGTACTCCACTTGTGACCATCCCTGTAGTGTGTACTCACCTAGTAGTGTTTGCGGGGGTTGAGCTCTGGCTCTTTGGTCCCGCCTCTCAACCTTCAATCAACAGGTGTACAGATTCCTGAGCCTATTGGGCTCTATCATATCTACACTTGAAACTGTGTATGGAGTCAGCCTCCACCACATCACCTCCTAATGCATTCCATTTGTCAACCACTCTGACACTAAAAAAGTTTTCTAATATCTCTGTGGCTCATTTGGGCGCTCAGTTTCCACCTGTGTCCCCTAGTGCGTGCGCCCCTTGTGTTAAATAGCCTGTCTTTATCTACTCTATCAATTCCCTTGAGAATCTTGAATGTGGTGATCATGTCCCCCCCTAACTCTTCTGTCTTCCAGCGAAGTGAGGTTTAATTCCCGTAGTCTCTCCTCGTAGCTCATACCTCTCAGCTCGGGTACTAGTCTGGTGGCAAACCTTTGAACCGTTTCCAGTTTAGTCTTATCCTTGACTAGATATGGACTGCATGCTGGGGCTGCATACTCCAGGATTGGCCTGACATATGTGGCATACAAAGTTCTGAATGATTCTTTACACAAGTTTCTGAATGCCGTTCATATGTTGGCCAGCCTGGCATATGACGCTGATGTTATCTTCTTGATTTGGGCTGCAGGAGACAGGTCTGGCGTGATATCAACTCCCAAGTCTTTTTCTTTTTCTGACTCCTGAAGAATTTCCTCTCCCCGATGATACTTTGTATTTGGCCTCCTGCTCCCTACACCTATCTTCATTACATTACATTTGGTTGGGTTAAACTCTAACAACCATTTGTTCGACCATTCCTTCAGTTTGTCTAGGTCTTCTTGAAGCCTTAAACAGTCCTCTTCTGTCTCAATCCTTCTCATAATTTCGGCATCATCCGCAAACATTGAGAGAAATGAATCTATACCTTCCGGGAGATCATTTACATATATCAGAAACAAGATAGGACTAAGTACAGAGCCCTGTGGGACTCCACTGGTGACTTCATGCCAATTGGAGGCCTCACCCCTCACCGTAACTCTCTGCTTCCTATTGCTTAGGTACTCCCTTATCCACTGGAGCACCTTACCAGCTACACCTGCCTGTCTCTCCAGCTTATGTATCAGCCTCTTATGCAGTATTGTATCAAAGGCTTTCCGACAATCCAAGAAAATGCAGTCCGCCCAGTCCTCTCTTTCTTGCTTAATCTTTGTCACCTGGTCGCAGAATTCTACTAAGGCAGTCAGGCAAGATTTACGCTCCCTGAACCCATGTTGGAGATTTGTCACGAAGTCCCTTCTCTCCAGATGTGCTACCAGGTTTTTTCTCACTATCTTCTCCATCACCTTGCATGGTATACAAGTCAAGGACACTGGCCTGTAGTTCAGTGCCTCTTGCCTGTCGCCCTTTTTGTATATTGGGACCACATTCGCCATTTTCCATATTTCTGGTAGGTCTCCCGTCTCCAGTGACCTACTATACACTATGGAGAGTGGCAAGCAAAGTGCCTCTGCACACTCTTTCAGTACCCATGGCGAGATCCCGTCTGGACCAACAGCGTTTCTAATATCCAGATCCAGCAGGTGTCTCTTGACCTCCTCTCTCGTAATTTTGAACTCTTCTAAGGCCGCCTGGTTTACTTCCCTTTCTCCTAGCACAGTGACCTCACCTTGTTCTGTTGTGAAGACCTCTTGGAACCTCTTGTTGAGTTCATCACACACTTCTTTGTCATTCTCTGTATACCTGTCCTCGCCTGTTCTAAGTTTCACTACCTGTTCTTTCACTGTTGTTTTCCTTCTGATGTGACTATGGAGTAGCTTTGGTTCGGTCTTGGCTTTGTTTGCTACATCATTTTCATAACTTTTCTCTGCTTCTCTTCTCACCCTGACATACTCATTCCTGGTTCTCTGGTATCTCTCTCAGCTTTCTGGTGTTCTGTTATTCCGAAAGTTCCTCCACGCCCTTTTGTTCAGTTTCTTTGCTTCCATACATGCCCTATTATACCATGGATTCTTCTTTTGCTTCTCGGATTTTTTCTTTTGGGCCGGGATGTATCTGCTTACTGCCTCCTGACACTTTTGGGTGACATAGTCCATCATATCTTGTACAGACTTAGCTCTGAGGTCTGTGTCCCAAGGTATTTCCCTTAGGAAGCTTCTCATCTATTCATAATTTCCCTTTCGGTATGCCAGCCTTTTGTTTCCTAGTTCTTTTTCGGGGGGGGGGGGGGGGGGGGGGATAATTCCTAGCTTTACCAGGTACTCAAAGTTCAATACACTGTGATCACTCATTCCCAAGGGTGCTCCATCTTGACTTCTCTTATATCCCACTCATTTAGGGTAAATATCAGATCAAGCATTGCTGGTTCATCTTCTCCTCTCATTCTTGTTGGATCCTTGATGTGCTGAAGTGTATGTGTAATTACCTAAGTGTAATTACCTAAGTGTAGTTACAGGATGAGAGCTACACTTGTGGTGTCCCGTCTTCCCAGCACTCTTCGTCATATAACGCTTTGAAACTACTGACGGTCTTGGCCTCCACCACCTTCTCACCTAACTTGTTCCAACCGTCTACCACTCTGTTTGCGAAAGTGAATTTTCTTATATTTCTTCAGCATCTGTGTTTAGCTAGTTTAAATCTATGACCTCTTGTTCTTAAAGTTCCATGTCTCACGAAATCTTCCCTATCGATTTTATCAATTCCTGTTATTATTTTGTATATAGTGATCATATCACCTCTTTTTCTTCTGTCTTCCAGTTTTGGCATATTTAATGCCTCTAACCTCTCTTCGTAGCTCTTGCCCTTCAGTTCTGGGAGCCACTTAGTAGCATGTCTTTGCACCTGTTCCAGTTTGTTGATGTGCTTCTTAAGATATGGGCACCACACAACCTCTGCATATTCTAGCTTTGGCCTAACAAAAGTCGTGAACAATTTCTTTAGTATATCGCCATCCTTGTATTTAAAAGCAATTCTGAAGTTAGAAAGCGTGGCATAGGCTCCTTGCACAATATTCTTTATGTGGTCCTCAGGTGATAGTTTTCTATCTAGAACCACCCCAAGATCTCTTTCTTTATCAGAATTCTTTAAAGATTTCTCACATAATATATAGGTTGTGTGGGGTCTATGTTCTCCTATTCCACACTCCATAACATGGCATTTATTAACATTAAATTCCATTTGCCAAGTGGTGCTCCATATACTTATTTTGTCCAGGTCATCTTGAAGGGCATGACAATCATCTAAGTTTCTTATCGTTACTATTATCTTAGCATCATCAGCAAACATGTTCATATAATTCTATATACCAACTGGTAGATCATTTATGTAGACAATAAACATCACTGGTGCAAGAACTGAACCCTGTGGTACTCCACCTGTGACATTTCTCCAGTCCGATACATTGCCTCTGATCACTGCCCTCATTTTTCTATCAGTCAGAAAATTTTTCATCCATGTTAGAAGCTTACCTGTCACCCCTCCAATATTTTCCAGTTTCCAGAACAACCTCTTATGTGGAACTCTGTCGAAAGCCTTTTTTAGGTCCAGATAGATGCAGTCAACCCAACCATCTCTTTCCTGTAATATCTCTGTTGCTCGATCATAGAAACTGAGTAAATTCGATACACAGGATCTTCCAGATCGAAAACCATACTGTCTGTCTGATATTATATCATTTCTCTCCAGGTGTTCTACCCATTCAGTTTTAATTATTTTTTCCAATATTTTGACTATTACACTTGTCAATGATACCGGTCTATAATTAAAGGGTCTTCCCTGCTTCCACTTTTGAAGATTGGAACTATGTTAGCCTTTTTTTCGCGCGCGTGCGTGCGTGTGTGTGTGTGTGTAATTACCTAAGTGTAATTACCTAAGTGTAGTTACAGGATGAGAGCTAGGCTCGTGGTGTCCCGTCTTCCCAGCACTCTTTGTCATATAACGCTTTGAAACTACTGACGGTCTTGGCCTCCACCACCTTCTCACTTAACTTGTTCCAACCGTCTACTACTCTATTTGCGAAGGTGAATTTTCTTATATTTCTTCGGCATCTGTGTTTAGCTAGTTTAAATCTATGACCTCTTGTTCTTGAAGTGCCAGGTCTCAGAAAATCTTCCCTGTCGATTTTATCAATTCCTGTTACTATTTTGTATGTAGTGATCATATCACCTCTTTTTCTTCTGTCTTCTAGTTTTGGCATGTTTAATGCTTCTAACCTCTCCTCGTAGCTCTTACCCTTCAGTTCTGGGAGCCACTTAGTAGCATGTCTTTGCACCTTTTCCAGTTTGTTGATGTGCTTCTTAAGATATGGGCACCACACAACAGCTGCATATTCTAGCTTTGGCCTAACAAAAGTCATGAACAACTTCTTTAGTATATCGCCATCCATGTATTTAAATGCAATTCTGCAGTTAGAAAGCATAGCATAGGCTCCTTGCACAATATTCTTTATGTGGTCCTCAGGTGATAGTTTTCTATCTAGAACCACCCCTAGATCTCTTTCTTTATCAGAATTCTTTAAAGATTTCTCACATAATATATAGGTTGTGTGGGGTCTATGTTCTCCTATTCCACATTCCATATCATGACATTTATTAACATTAAATTCCATTTGCCAAGTGGTGCTCCATCTACTTATTTTGTCCAGGTCTTCTTGAAGGGCATGACAATCATCTAAATTTCTTATCCTTCCTATTATCTTAGCATCATCAGCAAACATGTTCATATAATTCTGTATACCAACTGGTAGATCATTTATGTAGACAATAAACATCACTGGTGCAAGAACTGAACCCTGTGGTACTCCACTTGTGACATCTCTCTATTCCGATACATTGCCTCTGATTACTGCCCTCATTTTTCTATCAGTCAGGAAACTTTTCATCCATGATAGAAGCTTACCTGTCACCCCTTCAATATTTTCCAGTTTCCAGAACAACCTCTTATGTGGAACTCTGTCGAAAGCCTTTTTTAGGTCCAGATAGATGCAGTCAACCCAACCATCTCTTTCCTGTAATATCTCTGTGGCTCGATCATAGAATCTGAGTAAATTCGATACACAGGATCTTCCAGATCGAAAACCATACTGTGTCTGATATTATATCATTTCTCTCTAGGTGTTCTACCCATTTAGTTTTGATTAGTTTTTCCAATACTTTCACTATTACACTTGTCAATGATACAGGTCTATAATTGAGGGGGTCTTCCCTGCTGCCACTTTTGTAGATTGGAACTATGTTAGCCTGTTTCCACACGTCTGCTACGATTCCTGTACACAGGGATGCCTGAAAGATCAGGTGAAGTGGAATGCTGAGCTCAGATGCACATTCTCTCAGAACCCATGGTGAAACGCCATCTGGGCCAGCTGCTTTGTTCTTACCGAGCTCCTTGAGCATTTTTTTCACTTCGTCTCTAGACACCTCTATGTGCTCTACGTTGTTCTCTGGAATTCTTATTGTATCAGGTTCCCTAAAGATTTCATTTTGTACAAACACTTTGGAACTTTTTGTTTAGTGTTTCACACATTTCCTTTTCATCTTCCGTGAATCTATTTCCCATTTTCAACCTCTGAATATTATCCTTTACCTGCAATTTTTTGTTTATGAATTTATAGAATAAACCTGGTTCTGTTTTACATTTGTCTGCAATCCCTTTTTCAAAATTTCTTTCTGCCTCTCTCCTCACTGCCGTGTAGTTGTTTCTCGCATCTTTGTATCGCTGGTATGTTTGGGGGTTCGGCCTCTTCCTGTATTGATTCCATTTTTGTGTCTTTTGGTCTCTAGCCCTCTCGCAATTTCTATTGAACCAATCCTGTTTCCTAGTTCTGCATCTCTGTTTTGGTATAAATTTTTTTGTGCCTTTATCATATATTTCACAAAACTTGACATACATCTAATTCACTTCCTTGCCTAGCATCAAGTCTGTCCAATTATACTCACTAAAAAAATTTCTAAGGTCAATATAATGTCCTCTCCTGAAGTCTGGTTTTTCAACTGCTTCAACCTCCTTATTTTCTTCCAGCTTATAACGCATTGCATACTTTTGTAACGGTTCTATTGTTACATTATTGGAGCCGGTCGGCCGAGCGGACAGCACACTGGGCTTGTGATCCTGTGGTCCCGGGTTCGATCCCGGGCGCCGGCGAGAAACAATGGGCAGAGTTTCTTTCACCCTATGCCCCTGTTACCTAGCAGTAAAATAGGTACCTGAGTGTTAGTCAGCTGTCACGGGCTGCTTCCTGGAGGTGGAGGCCTGGTCGAGGACCGGGCCGCGGGGACACTAAGAAGCCCCGAAATCATCTCAAGATAACCTCTCAAGATAAGATAACAAAGTATGGTGACAAATAAACACAGACACTAAGATACTATATATATATTTGGTCGAATATACAGAAGTACACAGGTGATACTTTGGTGTGAGTTGAGCGCACTGAGCGTCGGTACAGTATCTCGCAAGTGTCTGCTCTAGACCACACTTGAAAGTAGACTCTGGTTAATGTTTGCTATTCTGCTGCTTATATGCTCGGGCAACACCTCACCGTGTTGCCCGGGCAACGCCTCACCTCATTCATCTCCAAAGGTTGACAGGAATATTAACAATGCATTTGGAGCGAGTATATTATTGGGATAATCTACTCGCTACAGAACTCCCCCTCCCAGGGGATGAAAGGAAAAATACTTGATCAAGGAACTTAGCTGGTCGGTGAATTGTACGCCCTGCTCGCGTTACATAACCATCAAAGTTAACTTCCTCCTCTTCGCTGATGTCATCTAACTGGGGTCGTAGGGTGGGAGGTCGTACAGGATCGTCCGTTGTCGTAGGTGGCGGTGCTGCTGGTAACTGTGGTCGAAAAGTGAACTGCGTAGTCGGCGGATGTGTCTCTGGATTTAGCAGTGTCGCAGACGTTTGAGACGAAGCCTGGAGCAGAGCAGAGAGCTGAGTGAGGCCGGAGTCGTGGAGCTCTATGTGGGAGAGCGTGGCGGCTCGATTGAGAATTATGAGTGTCTGAACTCGGGGAGCAAGAGCGTGGCGGCTCGATGCGGTCGTAGTCTGCTGTCTGCTCTGTGTCGAAGCTGTAGCGTCTAGGGTTGTTGGTGGAGCATTTAGATCCGGGGCGGATGGGCTCGGGCACCAGGACAATAGGAGGTAATGTAGGCACGTAGTTAGGACAACGAGGGAATCACTGCTAGAGCTGAATTGTCCTGGAAGCGACGAAGAGTCGGAAACGCAAGCTGCAAGTCCTGTACTGCGCAAAGTGCTTGAGTTGGCAGAGTATCAGAATGCAGTGAACGTGTAGATGAATCTGACGAAAGAGCAGCTTTCGTGGGCGCCCCTGTAGAACAAGCAGTGCCCTGGCAGCGACGGAGAGTCGGCAGGACAAGCTGTAGATCCAACATGATGTAATCATTGATGAGGCTGTCAGATGAGTGAGTAACGATCGTGGAGCAGCAAGCCGTAGTAGATGAAAATGCAGAGATGGACGCGATGAAAATCATAGCTGTGGCAAGGGTGTTGGCAGTGTTCCATCACAGCAAACAGTAGCAGTAGAGGTCCAGTGAGAGTCCATGTTGTAGTCCATCGTGGCTGGGTATCGTCGAAACTCTCTGGGGTCACCAATGTAACGGTTCTATTGTTACGTAAAGTATGGTGACAAATAAACACAGACACTAAGATACTATATATATATTTGGTCGAATATACAGAAGTACACAGGTGATACTTTAGTGTGAGTTGAGCGCACTGAGCGTCGGTACAGTATCTCGCAAGTGTCTGCTGTAGACCACACTTGAAAGTAGACTCTGGTTAATGTTTGCTATTCTGCTGCTTATATGCTCAGGCAACACCTCACCGTGTTGCCCGGGCAACGCCTCACCTCATTCATCTCCAAAGGTTGACAGGAATATTAACAATGCATTTGGAGCGAGTATATTATTGGGATAATCTACTCGCTACACTTTATTCCCAAAAAGACATGGTCACTTTTACCCAAGGGAGGAAGGTACTGAATGTCAAATATCTTTTCCTCCTTCCTGGTAAATATCAAATCTAGCATGGAGGGAACGTCCCCTTCCCTCATCCTCGTAGCTTGTTTAACATGTTGATACAAGAATGTTTCCAGGATGAGGTCTTCAAATTTACAGGTCCAAAAATCTTCTGTTTTAGCTTCATATGCTTCCCAGTCTATGGATTTCAAGTTGAAGTCACCGACTATCAACAGTCGTGATCTATCGTTATCCGCTCTCGCTATAATCTCTCTCATTATTGTTATAAGACCTTCACGTTTACTATCTAGCTCCTCCTTTGACCATGTGCTGCTTGGCAGTGGACTATATGCATTTATTATCATTAGTTTATCATCCTCATGGCAGATCTCTAGTGCTATTATGTCAACTTCTTGTGGATTGGCAGTCATTATTTCGTTCACCTTTAGGTGTTCTTTTACCAGCACAGCAACGCCACCGCCTTTCCTAATTTTTCTGTCCCGTCTCCAAATTGAGTAGCCCCTTGGGAATATGACCTCATTTAAAATTACATCTTCAAGTTTTGTCTCCGTGAGTGCAACAATGTCTGGTGTCTGCAGCTGTATTACATCACTTAACTCCAGTATCTTCGATCTCACTCCATCTATGTTGGTGTATGCAATCTTCAGGAACTTGTTCCCCCTCTCCTTATTCTTCACTCCCCCTCTCTCTATTGATTTTGTTGGTTTGCCTTTATGTACCACTTTACTGGTTTGTCTACCCCTATCACTTTGTAGAAAAAAGAATTTATTTCTTCTTCATTCCTGCTCTCATTTAAATGTTTTGCCTCGGCGAGGTTCAGTTTCAGCTTCTCCCTATCTTCTTTTGAAAGATCTCGTCTTAACGACCACCCTTTCCCATCCTCATCACTTTGCAATTTTCTAGCATTCCTTAGTACTTCTTCCATCTGTTTGGCACCGTTTAGGGTGATCCTCAAAGGTCGATCTTTCCCTTTTACGTACCTGCCTATTCTCCTGTAGTCGCACACATTCTCTATGGTTGTAAGACCTTCCACGAGGCCAACAATTTTATCTACTTTAGCTTCTTCTACAGCTCTTTCTGACCTAGATGTTATCGCCTTTTCTTTGCAGCCAAAAATGATCAGGGACTTACTCCGATCAACTGTGTTTTGCACCAACTTCGGGTTAGATGCCAATTCTTTTCTCACTTCCAGCCTAATGTTTGTTTTATCTTGGTTGCTGCAGTGTTTGACTTCCTTTACTGCTTCTCCTATTTTTTCCTTCTCCTTGGCCACTTGTGCATAAGTGAGTTGCATATCTTTCTTGCACTGTTCTATTCCCTGTGTAACTTCCTCCATCTGTGCTGACAAAAGCTGTTTCTCCTGTTGAAATTCCTTGCCTAACTTATTGTAGTCATTTATGTTTAAATTTACTTTAACTTCTTCCAAAGCTATTTTTAAGAGTTTATTTTCTTCTTCCATGGCTTTGCAATTTGTTTCCAATTGATTCTTATCCTTGCGCAAGTCTTTCACTAAACCCTCAAGACATAAAACTTTGCTATTCAAATGGTCACTACTTTCTTTCAATTTACTAATTATTTCTACATGAGAGTTCACTATAGTATCTAAATTTACCAACTTGTTATGTAGACTGCTAATATCAATGCTTTCTTCATTGAATCCCTCAAAATCAAGCTCTGTTTTGTTTTTCCCCTTGCCAGTGGCCATCTTGAATGTTCTTCTCTGCACTGTAAACACTAGGGCAACTTTTCCTCATCCGATTTTTCACTTCCCTTGGCACTTTCCTGTTATCTCACCTATTTTTCAAGAGCACTATACCTTTATGTTCTCTGGGACACCACTCACTACCATCAACCTGTACTACAATACTTAGGATTGTTGAAATATGCTGGAGCTCCTCTGCTGCAAGTGTTGACCCTAGGGGGTGTCACCGTTTTCACAGTGTCGGTGTCGGTGTCGGTGTCGGTGTCTGTCTGTCTGTCTGTCTGTCTGTCTGTCTGTCTGTCTGTCTGTCTGTCTGTCTGTCTGTCTGTCTGTCTGTCTGTCTGTCTGTCTCTCTCTCTCTCTCTCTCTCTCTCTCTGTGTAATTACCTAAGTGTAGTTACAGGATGAGAGCTACGCTCGTGGTGTCCCGTCTTCCCAGCACTCTTTGTCATATAACGCTTTGAAACTACTGACGGTCTTGGCCTCCACCACCTTCTCACTTAACTTGTTCCAACCGTCTACCACTCTATTTGCGAAGGTGAATTTTCTTATATTTTTTCGGCATCTGTGTTTAGCTAGTTTAAATCTATGACCTCTTGTTCTTGAAGTTCCAGGTCTCAGGAAGTCTTCCCTGTCGATTTTATCAATTCCTGTTACTATTTTGTACGTAGTGATCATATCACCTCTTTTTCTTCTGTCTTCTAGTTTTGGCATATTTAATGCTTCTAACCTCTCCTCGTAGCTCTTGCCCTTCAGTTCTGGGAGCCACTTAGTAGCATGTCTTTGCATCTTTTCCAGTTTGTTGATGTGCTTCTTAAGATATGGGCACCACACAACAGCTGCATATTCTAGCTTTGGCCTAACAAAAGTCATGAACAATTTCTTTAGTATATCGCCATCCATGTATTTAAATGCAATTCTGAAGTTAGAAAGCATTGCATAGGCTCCTTGCACAATATTCTTTATGTGGTCCTCAGGTGATAGTTTTCTATCTAGAACCACTCCTAGATCTCTCTCTTTATCAGAATTCTTTAAAGATTTCTCACATAATATGTAGGTTGTGTGGGGTCTATGTTCTCCTATTCCACATTCCATAACATGACATTTATTAACATTAAATTCCATTTGCCAAGTGGTGCTCCATTTACTTATTTTGTCCAGGTCTTCTTGAAGGGCATGACAGTCATCTAAATTTCTTATCCTTCCTATTATCTTAGCATCATCAGCAAACATGTTCATATAATTCTGTATACCAACTGGTAGATCATTTATGTAGACAATAAACATCACTGGTGCAAGAACTGAACCCTGTGGTACTCCACTTGTGACATTTCTCCATTCCGATACATTGCCTCTGATTACTGCCCTCATTTTTCTATCAGTCAGAAAATTTATCATCCATGTTAGAAGCTTACCTGTCACCCCTCCAATATTTTCCAGTTTCCAGAACAACCTCTTATGTGGAACTCTGTCGAAAGCCTTTTTTAGGTCCAGATAGATGCAGTCAACCCAACCATCTCTTTCCTGTAATATCTCTGTGGCTCGATCATAGAAACTGAGTAAATTCGATACACAGGATCTTCCAGATCGATAACCATACTGTCTGTCTGATATTATATCATTTCTCTCTAGGTGTTCTACCCATTTAGTTTTGATTAGTTTTTCCAATACTTTCACTATAACACTTGTCAATGATACAGGTCTATAATTGAGGGGGTCTTCCCTGCTGCCATTTTTGTAGATTGGAACTATGTTAGCCTGTTTCCACACGTCTGCTACGATTCCTGTACACAGGGATGCCTGAAAGATCAGGTGAATTGGAATGCTGAGCTCAGATGCACATTCTCTCAGAAGCCATGGTGAAACTCCATCTGGGCCAGCTGCTTTGTTCTTACTGAGCTCCTTGAGCATATTTTCCACTTCATCTCTAGACACCTCTATCCGCTCTATGTTGTGCTCTGGAATTCTTATTGTGTCTGGTTCTCTGAAGATTTCATTTTGTACAAACACACTTTGGAACTTTTCATTTAATGTTTCACACATTTCCTTTTCATTTTCCATGAATCTGTTTCCCATTTTCAACCTCTGGATATTATCCTTTACCTGCAATTTGTTGTTTATGAATTTGTAGAATAGGCCCGGTTCTGTTTTACATTTATCCGCTATCCCCTTTTCAAAATTTCTTTCTGCCTCTCTCCTTACTGCCGTATAGTTGTTTCTCGCATCTTTGTATCGCTGGTATGTTTGAGGGTTTGGCCTCTTCCTATACTGATTCCATTTTTGTGTCTTTTGGTCTCTTGCCCTCTCACAATTTCTGTCGAACCAATCCTGTTTTCTGGCCCTGCACCTCTGTTTTGGTATGAATGTTTGTGTGCCTTCCTCGTATATTTTTAAAAATTTGGCATACATTTCATTTACTTCCCTGCCTAGCAACAATTCTGTCCAATTACACTCATTAAAAAAATTTTGAAGTTCCCCATAGTGTCCTCTCCTTAAATCGAGTTTATCAACTGTTTCAATGTCCCCATTTTCTTCTAGATGACATCTTAAAGCATAATCAATGTCTAACAGGACGTGATCACTCTTTCCCAAGGGAGGAAGGTACTGGATGTCAAATATCTCTTCTTCTTTCCTGGTGAATACTAGATCCAGTACTGACGGTACATCTCCTTCCCTCATTCTTGTGGCCTGCTTTATGTGTTGATACAAGAATGTCTCCAGAATGAGGTTCACAAATCTGCATGTCCAAAAGTCCTCCGTTCTTGCTTCATAGGCCTCCCAGTCTATTGCTTTAAAGTTGAAGTCACCCAGTATCAACAGTCGTGATTTATCTTTATCTGCTTGTGCAATAATATCTCTCATGACCATTATGAGGTCCTCTCGTTTGTCATCTAGTTCTTCCTTTGTCCATGTGTTGCTTGCTGGTGGGCTGTAGGCATTTACAATTATCAGCTTATCATCCTGATTCCAGACCTGCAATGCCATTATGTCAATATCTCGAGGGTTTTCAAATATTAACTCTCTTACCTTCAGGTGTTTTTTCACCAGTACAGCCACTCCTCCTCCCTTCCTAGTTTTCCTGTCACGTCTCCAAACTGAATAGCCCCTTGGGAATATGACTTCATTTATTATATTTCCTTCAAGTTTTGTCTCTGATAATGCGACAATATCTGGAACCCTAAGCTGGATTATATCTTGCAACTCCAAAGCTTTTGACCTCACTCCATCTATGTTGGTATATACAATTTTCAAGAACATGTTCCCTTTTCCTTTGCTCTTTACTCCCACTTCCACTACTGATCTTGTTGCTTTGTTTTTATGTACCATTTCACAAGCTTTCCAGTCCCTGTCACTTTGTAAAAAAAAATAATTTCTGTCTTCTTCATTTCTATCCCCATTTAGACGTTTTGCCTCAATTAGGTTCATTTTCAGCTTTTCTCTGTCTTCCTTGGAGAGGTCTTGTCTTATTGACCAAAGTTTGCCAACCTCATCACTCTGCAATTTCCTGGCATTTCTTAGCACATCCATCATGTTTTTCACTCCATTAAACGTCACCCTTAAGGGGCGGTTCTTTTCTTTCTCATATTTTCCTATTCTTCTAAAATCACTGACATTTTCCTTTGAGCCTTCTCCTAAACCTACTATTTTCTCTATGATTTTCATCTCTTCTGCCGCTCGGTCCACCCTAGATGAAATTTCCTTCTCTAAACATCCAAAAATGATTATGGACTTAGTTCTGTCTGCAGTGTTTTGTACCAGTTTACTGTTGGTAACCAGTTCTTTCCTAATTGCTTGCCTAATTTCTGCTTCTTGTTGGTCATTTCTGGTTTTGACTTCCGAACACACTTCTTTGATAGTCTCTTTCTCTTTTACAACTTGAGCATATGTCGCTTTTATTTCTTCTTTATACTTTTCTAGTTCTTTATTCACCTCCTCTATGTGAGTTGTCAGTGAAGTTTCCAGTTGGAGATCCTTACCTAACTCTATGTTAGCCCTTAGGTTTGCTTGGAGTTGTTCACCATACGAGTCTATTTTCTTGTTTATTTCTTCAAAGTCACCACACTTCACTTTCCATGCCTCATTTTCTTTCACTAGTTCCTTGATTTGCTCCTCCTGATTTGTTACCTTGTCTGTTAATGCAGTAATAATCTTACCTTGTTGAAGCATACTCCCTTTTAGAGTGCAAAGCTCATTAAAAAGAGCTCCATTGTCCTCTTCCAATTTAAGCACTTTTTCTTCATACTTCTTTTGCATATCCTCAATTATCTCTAACCTGCCAAGAACACCTCCTTTCCTTATATCTTGTAGTGAGAATCCTTTGAAACCATCATCTGTTGGTGTGTCTACATTCTCAGTGGGGGTGGTGGCGGCAGCCATCTTTGTTTTTGTTCTAGACCAAAACAAACTTTTCCACTCAGCTATTTTCACTCACTTTTACTTGTTTATTGTATTTTATTTGCTTTTATGCTTCCCTGAACCTTTATGTAACCCAGGACACCACTGTAGCCCTTAACCTGCTCCCAACACTTAGGTAATTCGATATTTCCAGGAGCTTGCTGCAGTGTGACTCCTGCCTCCTCCAGTTCACCTTCACTTTTCACGTGTGCGTGCGTGCGTGCGTGCGTGTGTGTGTGTGTGTGTGTACATACATACTGTATGTGTTTATATGTATGTGTGTTTATGTACTTATGTGTATTAAATGTCACATATGTTGGCTGGTTTTTGCTCTAGTCCTGGTGAGGCTTCCTAGCTTGAGAGAGAAAGACATGGCTATAACTTGAGTGGTAGTGGACTACAACTAAGGGGTATTGAGAGCTCATCCCACAGTAAGGAGAGTGCGGGGAATCACGGCAGCTGGAGAGCGGGTGTGTACTCATGACAACTAGGCAGTGTGAGCCGTACCCCTCAATAAAGGTGACTATGAACCCCTCTCCCAGAATCAGACGCTTACCACGGTGATCTCCCAAATAATTGCAAGCACTTCAGTGTCCATTGCTGGTCAATCGACGGTAGCGGGAGTGTGGCTACCAAGGTCGGCTGTGTGTTCTGTCAGGAAGTGGTTGGGGGTCTCTGTTCAACAATAAGCAAATACTGTATCAGGGTGGTTCAAATAACCAATGTTTCATTGTACAGTGGTACCTCGGCTTACGAGCGCTCCTGGTTACGAGTTTTTAGGGTTACAAGCAGGATTTGCTTGGAAAATTTGTACTGTATCAGGATACGAGGGTGCTGATACGCGTACTGGGTGACTAGCACGTGGTGGCACGGCGATCGCCGCTCAGTTTACCAGTGCCTCGCAGCCAGTGACTATCCCACCTCAATTCTTCACCAGGATTTACAGTGTTTTGTTGGATATTTGGCCATTTGAACATAAGAGTTGTTATTATATATCTCACAATGGATCCCAAGAAAGCCAGTGGTAAGGTTCAACCTAAGAAAATAGCTGTGAGTTGAGGATGTCCCTTCCTCATTAAGAAAATGTGTGAAGTATAGGAAGAACTGCAAAGTTTTGTTGAAAAAAACTCACCCAGATAAAGCTGTAGCAGGCCGTTGTATTGACCTTTTAAATGATAATGTGATGTCTTACTACAGACAAGTGTTAAATTGTAGGGAAAAACAAGTGTCTTTAGACAGATTCTTAGTAAGACAAGCAAGTCTTAGTGGTATGCAGGCAAAATGTGCCAGTGTGCGCACACCAGAGAAGTCCTCACTGCCTGATGTTATAATGGAAGGGGACTCCCCTTCCAAACAGTAACACCTCTCCTCCTCCCCCCTGATCACCATCTTCCATACGCCTACAGCAGTCATTAGCAAGGGTAAGTAATAACTTGAACATAGTTTTGTAATGTAGATTTTGATGAATTAGGTATAAAATTTAGTTTGAAGTGAGGTTTTTGGGTAGTCAGGAACGGATTAATTCATTTCCCATTACAGGCATACCTCAGTTTAAGAGTTTAATTGGTTCCTGGAGACGCCTCGTATTCCGAAAACTCGCATTCCGAAGCTAATTTCCCCATAAGAAATAAAGGGAAATGAATTAATCCGTTCCTGACTACCCCAAAAACCCCACATCAAACTAAATTTTTATACCTAATTCATCTAAATAAACCTACAAAACTATGTTCAAGTTATTACTTACCTTGCTGTTGAATGCTGTAGGCGTATGGAAGATGGTGAGGAGGTGGGAGGAAGAGAGGAGTTACTGTTTGGAAGGGGAGTCCCCTTCCATTATCACATCAGGCAGTGAGGACTTCACTGGTATGCACACTCTGGCACATTTTGCCTGCATACCACTAGGACTTGCTTGTTTTACTAAGAATTTGTCTAAAGACACTTGTTTTTCCCTACATTTTAACACTTGTCTGTAGTAAGACATCACATTGTCATTTAAAAGGTCAATGCAACGGCCTGCTACAGCTTTATCTGGTTGAGTTTTTTCAACAAAACTTTGCAGTTCTTCCCATACTTCACACATTTTCTTAATCAAGAAGGGACATCCTCTACTGCCTCTACTCACAGCTATTTTCTTAGGTTGAACCTTACCAATGGCTTTCTTGAGACCCATGGCAAGATATATAATGACAACTTTTATGCTCAAATGGCCAAAAAAACGATAAAAAACTGTAAATCCTTGTGAAGAATTCAGGTGGGATAGTCACTGGACACGAGACACTGGTAAACTGTGGCGCGATCGCCATGCCACCACGCGCCAGTCGGCCTGTACACGTATCAACAAACTCGCGTCCCGAGGTAACCCTCGCCTTCCGAGACATATTTTTGGAGTAAATCCTGCTCGTCTTCCGAAAAACTCGCATACAGGGACACTCGCATTCCGAGGTACCACTGTATTTCTTATTGAGAAATTAGCTTCGGGTTACGCGTTTTCAGGTTACGATCTGTCTCCAGGAACGGATTAAACTCTTAAACCGAGGTACCCCTGTATGTACAAAGCCCCCCCACCCCATCTTTGATTAGAACACTACCCACCAGGGACAAACAACACTTGCTACCCACCAAGGACAAACAACACTTGCTACCCACCAAGGACAAACAACACTTGCTACCCACAAGGGACAAACAACACTTGCTGCCCACCAAGGACAAACAACACTTGCTACCCACCAGGGACAAACAACACTTGCTACCCACCAGGGACAAACAACACTTGCTACCCACTAAGGACAAACAACACTTGCTACCCACCAAGGACAAACAACACTTGCTACCCACCAAGGACAAACAACACTTGCTACCCACCAGGGACAAACAACACTTGCTACCCACTAAGGACAAACAACACTTGCTACCCACTAAGGACAAACAACACTTGCTACCCACTAAGGACAAACAACACTTGCTACCCACCAGGGACAAACAACACTTGCTACCCACCAGTATAATATCTAATATACCTGGTTGATACCTGGTTGATGGGGTTCTGGGAGTTCTTCTACTCCCCAAGCCCGGCCCGAGGCCAGGCTCGACTTGTGAGAGTTTGGTCCACCAGGCTGTTGCTTGGAGCGGCCCGCAGGGCCACGTACCCACCACAGCCCGGCTGATCCGGAACTTCTCTTAGAAAACCGTCCAGTTTTCTCTTGAAGATGTCCACGGTTGTTCCGGCATATCTAACATAACTAGCCAGAAAACATTTAAGACTTATTGAAAAATACATGTCAGGAAGTTAAATCGACTTCATAGAACAATAGTGTTGGTCTATAGATACTAATCGTTATTCGTTAGTATGCGTTCGCTACTTAAAACATTTACTGTACTGATGTAAAATCTCTCATGTCTCTTCGCACATGGAACACCGAACCCTACACACTCTCTGATATATTGTTTAATTAATAGAGCTTCACTAATAAAGCTTATAATTGTATATGTTATAAAAAAGGCATAGATAAAGTCGTTCTTACGCTTTAGTCACAGAGATTAGATATTAGTAAAGTTCATTTTATTCAGGAAAGTACAAAAATAGTCGATTTACTCCACACTCTCTGTCTTTTGTGATGATTAAGCAAGAAAGAGAAGGATGGGCGGACTGCATTTTTTTGGACTGTCGGAAAGCCTTTGACACAGTACCCCATAAAAGGTTGATGCATAAGCTGGAGAAACAGGCAGGAGTAACTGGTAGGGCGCTCCAGTGGATAAGGGAGTACCTAAGCAATAGGAAGCAGAGAGTTAATAGTGAGGGGTGAGACCTCAGAATGGCGTGAAGTCACCAGTGGAGTCCCACAGGGCTCTGTGCTTGGACCTATCCTGTTTCTGATATACGTAAATGATCTCCCAGAGGGTATAGACTCATTCCTCTAAATGTTTGCTGACGACGCCAAAATTATGAGAAGTATTAAGACAGAGGAGGACAGCTTGAGGCTTCAAGAAGACCTGGACAAGCTGCAGGAATGGTCGAACAAATGGTTGTTAGAGTTTAACCCAAGCAAATGTAATGTAATGAAGATAGGGGTAGGAAGCAGGAGACCAGATACAAGGTATCACTTGGGAGATGAAATACTTCAAGAGTCAGAGAGAGAGAAAGACCTGGGGGTTGATATCACGCCAGACCTGTCCCCTGAAGCTCATATCAAGAGGATAATATCAGCAGCATATGCCAGGTTGGCTAACATAAGAACGGCCTTTAGAAACTTGTGTAAGGAATCTTTCAGAACATTATATACCACATATGTCAGACCAATCCTGGAGTATGCGGCTCCAGCATGGAGTCCATATCTAGTCAAGCATAAGACTAAACTGGAAAAGGTTCAAAGGTTTGCCACCTGACTAGTACCCGAGCTGAGAGGTATGAGCTACGAGGAGAGTACTACGGAAATTGAACCTCACTTCGTTGGAAGACAGAAGAGTTAGGGGGGACATGATCACCACATTCAAGATTCTCAAGAGAATCGACAGGGTATTTAACACAAGGGGCACACGCACTAGGGGACACAGGTGGAAACTGAGTGCCCAAATGAGCCACAGAGATATTAGAAAGAACTTTTTTAGTGTCAGAGTGGTTGACAAATGGAATGCATTAGGAAGCAATGTGGTGGAGGCTGACTCCATACACAGTTTCAAGTGTAGATATGATAGAGCCCAATAGGCTCAGGAACCTGTACACCTGTTGATTGACGGTTGAGAGGCGGGACCAAAGAGCCAGAGCTCAACCCCCGCAAGTACAACTAGGTGAGTACAAGGAAAATTCTTGTTTCCCCTATCTCCCTAGGAGGGCAGAAGGGAATAATAAAATAAATTCCCACCCTCAGTTCTAACTGGCTAACGTCATTAATTCCATGTACCGGGGGGGGGGGGGGGATGATGGACCTCGGAGTCGCTAATCCACACCTATGACCGATTTATCCTTAATCCCCTTAATGCGTAATATCTCGTCCCCCCCCCCCTACCAAGGGGCGCACAATTCTATGAGTACAAATACACAAATCACAATATACAAGAATCCCATTTAACATTTCAGGTTAATATAGTACTCGCTAAGAGTGTAATACTGTACATCCACCGCACTAGATTTTAACCCATTAACGTTCCAAGATAATATCCTCACTCTACTTAATGATTAATAATAAAACTACCATTGCCCTGTCCGTCACATTCCATGGGATACGAGTTTTTCTTAGACACTCTTCCATCACCGTAACATTTTTGCTTTCTCCTCACTTGCACAACATCTTCTAACATCAAAAGTAATATTATTCATATCTATTTTTTTTAATTCTGTATACCATTTTACTTTAACCTTTGTTTCAACATCTGTCACTACAGAAGGTTGAACACCGCTAACACTACTAGAAAGTGCCTTTTCCTGACTATCCTCTATCATCAATACGTCATGTTCTTCCTTACTTTCTTCTACACACGTTTCACTTTCCATTTCACGTCCTGTTTCACCACCATCTTCACCCCGTCTATCCTCCATAGCTAATTTTTCTAATGTCTCGATCTTCTTGTCGAGTTTTTTTTTTTTTTAGATATTCCAATATTTGAGTACCAACCTCCGGCCGAGTTCACTATACTGTCCTGAACCTTGTTTCCACAAGGTTTAATTTTTTCAGCTGCGTTTCCTACTTTCCCTAGGCTCGCCTTAATTGTCTCCGCTCTTTTCTCACACACATTGTTCATAGGCACTGCCATTGGCTTCCAGCTGTTCCTTCTATGTTCCTGCTGCACAATCTTTCCTTCTTTCGAGGATACATCTATCCTACCTGTAGCACCCATCCTAGAGTCTCTCAGATGAGGCTTCATGCGACATAGATAGGAACCAGCATTGCAGCCAATTGCCACAAGATGGTACTATTTTTTCACCGTTTTTAATCTTAACTACACTCTCGAGAGTTGTGTTTCTTACCACATTATCAACACCTGGGGTCAAACTGGCATTTCCAAGCCAATATGTTCCCAACGAGAACACTTCATGCATAATATGGGCTCCTCAATGTATTTTGCAACTTTCCTGTAACTTAGTCCTTGCACAAAAATTCTATCTGGAGACTCGATCACCCTTTACCAAAGCATCATCCTGGCTTTGTTTTTCACCACGAAAACCCTCTATTGTCTCTGTTTCTCTTTGCCCAAACAACACTCTCATTGTTGAGAAGAAGATAATCATGATCCAAATAAGTTGGATACTTATTAGTTACTGCCAAATCAGGAAAAATGCAAAAACATATGCCCTATATAAATATAATATATATATCTATATATATCTATACATACACACACACACATAGCTAGCTATATATATATATATATATATATATATATATATATATATATATATATATATATATATATATATATATATATATATATATATATATATATATAATATATAGAAATATATAGAAATATATAGAAATACAGTGGTACCTCGCATAACGATTGCCCCAAAAGACGAATATTTTGGGTAACGAACGGCCCGATCGGCGTCAAATCGTCCCGTATGACGAACGCTGGTTTGAGTAACGTCAACACCACATGGTGGGGTCGCGCTGCTGCTTGCACATTCTTAGACGCCTCCGACGATGCACATAAATTATGTTGTTCTTGTTTAAAGATGCTAATGATGCTGGGATATAAAAGGGTGACTGCTGAGATGTTGCAAAGCATTGACGTTTTTGTAGGAAAAAAGAATTGAAATATCTGATATACAACAAATGTCAAAAAAGTTCGTTCGGTGTTCGGCAGGTAGGCTGCTCCATTATAACAATCTTTCTTTGTTTCAAATGTGTTCCATTTGTTTTTTATTTGTCATTTACGTCTCAATAATGGAGAAGCCTACCTTACATACACTGAATAAACCATTATGACATTTTCCTTTCTTCAAATGTGTTCAATATTTATTTTTCATTTGCCTTATAGCAAAAGGTTCGTTCGGTGGTCGGCAGGTAGGCTGCTCCATGTTTCTTACATACAAAAAACGTAAATAATAAAAAAAATGAAGAATATTGAAAACCAGTACAAATGTCAAAAAGGTTCGTTCGGTGGTCTACAGGTCGACTGCTCCATGTTTCTTAAAAAAAAAAAAAAATAAAAAATAAAAACTGTTGAAACAATTTGGAAAATGGACAAATGTCATAAAGGTTCGTTCAGTGTTTGTCGGGTAGGCTGCTCCATTATTGAGACGTAAGTGATAAATTCAAAACAAATGGAACACATTTGAAACAAAGAAAGATTGTCATAATGGAGCAGCCTACCCAACAAACACTGAACGAACCTTTTGCTATAACGAATATGAAAGACAAGGGCTGCTGGCTGGGTTAGTAGTGCGTGAGCAACCATTTGTAGCACACGTGCCTCTGGCTCTCAAACACCTGTCCCACACGGTGTTGAAAGACTGTACTCAGTCAGTGCAATTCAGACCCTATTGTTTGAAGAACATAAGGGTCATAACATTGGTGAAGCTAGGCGCAATAAGGGCTTAACACAACGGTCGGATGCCTGTGATACAGCACCTATGAGGATGATACAGCGAGCGTATCCAGGTGTAGCTCTGAGCCCCACCCTTGCCATCTCTAATGTATATAGATGATACATAGATGAATCGTTTTCTGCGTTCAGTGATGATGCATCTGATACAAGTAGCATAGATTAACAGTGTTAGCGGCTTCCTTGGTGGAGGTGTTCATTGATATTTTTAAGAATACCTAAATCTTTTCCTGACTGATGGACACTCTTTGAGGCTAGCTGAATCTCTTCCTGACTGATGAACACTCTTTGAGGCTAGCTGAATCTCTTCCTGTGTGGGACCTTACAAAGCGATCTTTTCAAGACTACCTTACAAATTGAGCTTTTCCTATAATCGTTTCAATACTACTTTATGCTTTACAAGCTTGGCTACATACCACCTACAAGTACTAAACCCAAGGGTGCACGCGAGTGCATTATTTGCAAGCACACAGAACGATGAAACAGGAAACAAAAATCTATCTGTAGCTGGTGCAAGGAGAGCTAAGTCGCGCTGTGTACCATGGACTACTTCGTTGACTATTATGCACCTCCAAAGTACTGAGTGTGTAATACAGTGTGTTACTGTGTAAATAGTATGTGAAACTGTACATATTGTAATATTAGTGAATTTTTACCACGTAATATTGTGACAATAAACATTTATTGTGGACACATTACTGACACATGTATCACAGTTTCATGGAAAATTATGAACATTCTACTGTATACATATTGTAAAGGTCACAAATATGCATCATATACGATAAATGAAACAAATAAAACCGCATTGGAAATGCATAGAAAAAATATTTGAAAATATATTTGTGGCAACACGCGGTGCTTGAATGGCCTGCGCGACCGTGTCTGGGAGCTTCACACTCGGGCGACCAGCCCCTGATGACGTCACAGCGCACCTTGTCCACGCCCTCACAGCCAAAGTAAGTGGAATTTGGTAATTATCTTTACATAGACATGTTCAGGGACGGTAATTTATCATTTTACAAAGAAAAATTATATTTTGGGGAACATTTGATGTCATGCACACTAGGGAAATTTCACAATAAACACAGTGCATCACACTGGTTACATGGGAGACACTCGTTTTGTATGACGTCCGTTTCGCATGACGAACATGCAACGGATTAAATTGTATCTATCGCTGTATCTATCGCTGTATCGATAGATACAGCGATAGCAGGCGGCTTGACGTTTGCGAGGCACTACACATCAAGAAGTCAACACCAGCAATCAACAGCCAATTAATGCACAACTATATTCTACCCACCTCAAGACTCCGTTCCAATATAGAAGCATCAAGAAATATGGACCAATAGGCTTTCTACAATCACTTCTATTCAATACCCATTGTTTCGTGTTCTGTCTTGTGTTGATGAAATTAATACCCTATTAATACCACCTCTTGTTCTGTCTTGTGTTGATGAAATTAATACCCTATTAATGCCACCTCACCCCATCCACCTCTCTCAAATGTAGATATAAAATCGGAGATGCCTAAGTTCTATTCAGTTGTGTATTTGTAAAGTAAAGTCTTTGAAAATGTAATAAGTTTTACGAAACGCGCTCGTGTCGCGTCAGACTAGAAATAAAAATGAATTTTGGAGAATTGATTTTTGATTTACCTCCAACAGTGAAAAGAAATGTACGAAAGATTGAGAAAATTCGTGTTAGAATTATTAATCTTACTTTTTCGGTCATATTTAATAATATATGTCTACAGGAAAGACTGCTACCAAAATATACTAATATATATATATATGCGAACAAGCCTGAATGGTCCCCAGGACTATATGCGAATGAAAACTCACACCCCAGAAGTGACTCGAACCCATACTCCCAGAAGCAACGCAACTGGTAACTACAGGGCGCCTTAATCCGCTTGACCATCACGGCCGTCAAAAGGCTATCACTTCCTTTTGACGGCCGTGATGGTCAAGCGGATTAAGGCGCCCTGTAGTTACCAGTTGCGTTGCTTCTGGGAGTATGGGTTCGAGTCACTTCTGGGGTGTGAGTTTTTCATTCATATATATATATATATATATATATATATATATATATATATATATATATATATATATATATATATATATATGTGTGTGTATATCATGAAAATAAACACGTGATTAAGAATGTGACAATGTCAGACCACGGAGGAAAAGGAAACAGGAATTTCCTTAAGTACTTTCGTATATTAAATACATCTTCAGAAGGAATGATTTTACAGATCGAGTGATGGGTATAAATAGGCAGGAAAGAGTGGTGAAGTAAGGTGAGGTACAATACTTGGACAACGCAGACGGCCCATTGGCCCATCAGATGCACCTAATTGGCCCATCCAATGTAGCAAAATGGCCCATCTGATACCGCAGACATACAAGCACAATACATAGGTAATTATAACATAAAGAGGTAAATATATACAATGAATTAGTGAGACAAATGTTTTCCAATGATCCTACTTAAATCGCCCTTTAGCTGATCTATTAGAAATGGATCTAAGTTATATAGACCACTGCTAATATTCAAATTACTTTCTTTGGTGATCTGTATCAAAGCAGATTCAATTATGTTTCTGTTATAGGTGCTACATCGCTACATTGCTATTTGGGCTACATTGGATGGGCCAATTAGGTGCATCTGATGGGCCAATGGGCCGTCTGCGTTGTCCAAGTATTGTACCTCACCTTACTTCACCACTCTTTCCTGCCTATTTATACCCATCACTCGATCTGTAAAATCATTCCTTCTGAAGATGTATTTAATATACGAAAGTACTTAAGGAAATTCCTGTTTCATTTTCCTCAGTGGTCTGACATTGTTATATATATATATATATATATATATATATATATATATATATATATATATATATATTTATATATATATATATATATATATATATATATATATATATATATATATATATATATATATATATATATATATGTCGTACCTAGTAGCCAGAACTCACTTCTCAGCCTACTATTCAAGGCCCGATTTGCCTAATAAGCCAAGTTTTCCTGAATTAATATATTTACTATATTTTTTTTCTTATGAAATGATAAAGCAACCCTTTTCTCTATGTATGAGGTCAATTTTATGTTATTGGAGTTAAAATTAACGTAGATATATGACCGAACCTAACCAACCCTACCTAACCTAACCTAACCTATATTTATAGGTAAGGTTAGGTTAGGTAGCCAAAAAAAGCTAGGTTAGGTTAGGTAGGTTAGGTAGACGAAAAAACATTAATTCATGAAAACTTGGCTTATTAGGCAAATCGGGCCTTGAATAGTAGGCTGAGAAGTGCGTTCTGGCTATTAGGTACGACATATATATATATATATATATATATATATATATATATATATATATATATATATATATATATATATATATTATATATAAATATATATATTATATATAAATATATATATATATAAATATATATATATATATATATATATATATATATATATATATATAAATATATATATATATATATATATATATATATATATATATATATATAAATATATATATATAGAGGAATAGAGTATAGAGGAATAGAGTATATATATATACTCTTGTGTCCTCTTAATGTTCATTTTTTGTATAAAATCAGATATGTAACTGTATAACCTTGCATAATAAAGTGTACACCATAATAAAAAAAAAAGGGGGGTGGTAGAAGCGAACACTCTTTCGTATTCAGAGTTAAATGGCAAGTTTTTCCCTGAATGCTCTGTGTTCCCTTCTCTGAGGCTGTGGGTCCCTATAATTGCACCAGTGGTGGTACCCCCCTATATATTCCTTGAAATTTTGTCACATTAACGTTTACCTCTGTCGTTTTTCTGACACATAGATTTTTAAGGTTAATTAACATATATGCAAATTACAAAATTTATTAACTGGAGTGCAGAGCTTCACACACTCCATGCTAGCCATCAAGTAACTATCAAAATGCATATATCTTTGCTTTCACTTCAGTTATATTTATGACAAGGGATTTAAAATTTGCCTATATTTCTGTTTTTCTTTTGACATTAAAACTTTCGTTTATTACAGTATCTACATAAAATTAACATTGTTCTTCATTAGGTTGTAGTTCCCATAAATAGGGAGAGCGTCAGCCAAAAAAAAATTTTTGTTTAAATATAAATATCTTTCCTCTCTCAATAATATGCCCGAAACGCTATGCGTACTAGTGGCTTTAGGTATTGTATGTACTAGCTCTATTTATAAATCCAATATTATGTTTGTAAATCGACTATTTATGTACTTTCGTGAATAAAATGAACTTTACAAATATCTAATCTCTGTGACTAAAACGTAAGAACAACTTTATCTATGCCTTTTTGATAACATATACAATTATAAGCTTTATTAGTGAATCTCTATTAATTAAACAATATATCAGAGAGTGTGTAGGGTTCGGTGTTCCATGTGCGAAGAGACATGGGAGATTTTACATCAGTACAGTAAATGTTTTAAGTAGCAAACGCATACTAACGAATAACGATTAGTATCTATAGATCAACACTATTGTTCTATGAAGTTGATTTAACTTCCAGACATATATTGTTCAATAAGTCTTAAATGTTTTCTGGCTAGTTATGTTAGATATTATTAGAAATACGTATTCTAATTGTTAATATAATAAATTAAATTTGTGTTCATTTAAGGAGAGAAGTATTCCATAAAGTAGGTATTTACTTGCGACGACTGGATCACTGTGTACAGAAGGTTGATATGCCAACAAACACTTTCCAGACAACAATATATCTTGGATAAGTCGCTCCACAACATTAACACCTGGACCGTTGACTTCCTGTGAGGCCACATATTTACTTATTTCATAATGAAAGTATATTATTTCATAGTAGATATATGTTTTCTCGTGTTCTGCATTAAGCACCACTATTATAGTGAATAAATATACCATATTTCTTCATTATTTAAGTAATGCTAGGAGGCTTTGAGTAGCTTTGGGTCATTAGGTGAACAGAATCTCCAATAGATGGGGCGAGAGTCGCGCTATCTCTCGCCCGGGCGAGAGTCGAAACTTATTTTAGAATTGATATATCTTTGTCCTCCAACAAGATATATTTCTTTTGGTGCACTCACACTAACGAGCATATCTCTGTCTTTCTGAAGGCATATAATATTTTAGGCTTTATAAGCATATCTTTGTTAATTACACACTATATTGGCAAGTGCGTAGGCTTCTGCACTCCATGACCGACAAGCCACTGAATGCCACTATAAAACCGTATGCATCTTCACTTGAGCTTTATATATGTCTATGGTAAAGTATTTAAAATGAAGCTTATATTTATATCTTTCTGAAGACATAAAACATATGTGTTTATTAACGAATTTACGTGAAATAAGCATTGTTCTGAGAGAGTTGCTCTGTCGATCAGTTTGTGCGGGGTCAGAACTCGGTGATTATTAAAACACATGAATCTTCATTAGAACTTTATATATTTCTATGGTAAAGTAGTTAAAATGAAGCTTATATTTCTATCTTTCATAAGGCATATAAAACATTTGTGTTTATTAACGAATTTACGTGAAATAAGCATTGTTCTGAGAGAGAGTTACTCCGTTGCTCGATCTGTGCGGGATCGGAGCTCGCCGATTATAAAAATACACGTATCTTCGCTTTAAATACAAATATGCCCATGGTAATGCATTTAAAATGAAGATTATGTTTCTATCTTTCTTGAGACGTATAAAACTCTTACGTTTATTAACGATTCTGAGTGAAATAAGCATTGTTCTGAGATGAATATTGCGGATTTCCAGCTCTACGACCGATGAAAAATGCAACTTTTATACAACTACAAATATCTTCAGTTTTACTTTAAATTTTGTCCTGAAAGAGTTTTCATATATAGATCCAGTTTCTGCCGTTCTTCTGACATAAAAAGACCTTTGGTTTAATAAGTTATTTAGATGTTTTCAACAATATTACTAGGGCGTTCACCGATTCTAACATGGGCGACCCTTTTGGAAACGCAACACATGGGTTGACCTGATTGATATATGGGTCAGATTCCATTAAGGTTCGGAACATTAACACTGCCCCAGATCCCCTAACACCTGCGTCAACACACTTCAGACACTGAAAGCAGCTGCCTCAAACATCTGCATCAACACCACTTCAGACACTGGAAGCAACCGCCTCAAACACCTGCATCAACACCAAAGATGCTGGAAACTCCCAGCTCCAACACCTGCATCAGCACTTCCTTAGATACTGGTAGCAGTAACCCCCAACACCTGTATCAACACCTCAGATGCCAGCAGTGGACACCAACACCTGCATCTACATCTGCGATGCCACGAGCAACAGCAACCAACACCTGCCAAGGACCCCGGTGTATCATTTACCTACTGGCAAAACTGTATACCGTCCAATAATATACCCAAACCTTCCACGGCCAGAGCAAGGAAGATGAGAGCTCACCCCAGGACGCGACGCCGCTCTCATCTCGCATCTCTTATCGGCGCAACTCAGCGTCTTGATGCAGCACGGCGCTCACGGAGTGTGACAAGTTTTCTCCTTCTTACTTACGTTGCGTGCAGTGTGCGTGAACACGACTTAGAGTGCCCATTCACGTCTCCGTAAGAGAAGAGGGCGAGACTGATTGGCCGTGTTTGTTGACACTGAGGTCGGCTGGATCAAGATGGCCGTCGGGGAGCAGGTGACAGCTGCCATGCGCACTCAATTATATTTATATTTAGTTAATTTATATTTATATTTAGTTAAATGTCAACAGGTCGCACTGTCGCAGCCTGTAGAATATACAAAGACAACATATGCACACAGACCACAAGTATGACTCAATAACTGGCTTAGCTACACAGAGAGGTCACTATGGGGAACTTCGAATTATTTTTAATGCAACAACAAATACAAATACAAATATTTATTCAGGTAAAGTACATACATACAAGGTGAGATACAAAAGTTGATGGATTTATAGATAGAGTTAGTACATACAATGCCTAAAGCCACTATTACGCAAAGCGTTTCGGGCAGGAAAAACACTAAGCAGTCTCCGTGGTGTAGTGGTAAGACACTCGCCTGGCGTTCCGCGAGCGCTATGTCATGGGTTCGTATCCTGGCCGGGGAGGATTTACTGGGCGCAATTCCTTAACTGTAGCCTCTGTTTAACGCAACAGTAAAATGTGTACTTGGATGAAAAAACGATTCTTCGCGGCAGGGGATCGTATTCCAGGGACCATAGGATTAAGGACTTGCCCGAAACGCTACGCGTACTAGTGTACAAGAATGTAACAACTCTTGTATATATCTCAAAAAAAAAAACTAAGACTAAAACTTAATACTAATTGAGATTAGAGTATAAATTGTGTTGAGAAAAAAAATGAAAAAGGGGGGGGGGGGGAACATGGCAGAAAAAAAGCAAAAATACAATTTGGTCAACAAACAGCATTGTTTAAAATAGTAGACATGGGTTGACATTTAGGGGTAAGGTAAGGTTACATTGAGATATATACAAGAGTTGTTACATTCTTGTACAGCCACTAGTAACACCATTGAGTTAATTAGGTAGCACTTAGTTTTTATCTTAAACTGGTTGAGAGAGGTACAGTCTTTAACATAATTGGGAAGGTCATACCACATTCTGGGTCTCTTGATTTGTAGAACATTTCTAGTTTGACTAAGTCGTACTCTTGGAATATCAAATAGGTATTTGTATCTGGTGTGGTGCTCATGGGATCTGTTACAACCTTCTAGGAAGCTTTTAAGGTCAGGATTGACATTACAGTTCAACGTTTTATATATATAAAATACACATGAGAGGATGTGCAGTGACTTAATATCTAACATATTCACTAAAAAGTACCTAATTTCATTTTCATAGTTTTTTACCTTTTGCTTTAAAATTGTACTGTATCTATTGCTACCCAATCTCCCAATCTTTATGTACCCAATCTGAACATCTTTATCATTGTGATCATTGCTGTCTTCTTATATGTACTGTCAATCTGCTGTATGGTGTCTATTAATCTTGTTTAAATTACCAATCGAGCTGTCATTGTAATCAATCAGAGCTTTAATATACCAATGTGCTTTAATATACTTACTAATCTCTCATCTCATTTTTTTTTCTTGCAATGTATTTGTTATCATTTTATTAATTCTGAGAATTTATCTACTTAAAATTATCTGTTAGATTAAGGACCTGCCCGAAACGCTGCGCGTACTAGTGGCTTTACAAGAGTGTAATTACTGTAATTATCTAAGTGTAATTACCTAAGTGTAGTTACAGGATGAGAGCTACGCTCGTGGTGTCCCGTCTTTCCAGCACTCTTTGTCATATAACGCTTTGAAACTACTGACGGTCTTGGCCTCCACCACATTCTCCCCTAACTTGTTCCAACCGTCTACCACTCTGTTTGCGTTAGTTAGTTTAGTTCATTTATTATGCACCACATACCCATCTTGTGGGCGGTAGTGGAAAGGGTTACAGAGGCACATAATGGGCTCAGGGACAGAACCCCACAATTCCTTTAGCTAAGCAAGTTACAATCTTGATGAGCTAGTTACAAAATTCAATATAAGTCGTTACATCAACGATGGGTTCGAGATCGACCTCAAGTACAGGTTCTAAATTAAGCAACTGACATATGTGGAGAGCTAGTGTCACAATTTATATGTTTGTCCTGCACACCGCCCCCTATCCAGTGAGCAGCGGTGGATAGGTTACAATCACTTAGTTACTACCTACAGTTAGCAAACTGGGGATATTTGGCTAAAATTTCTGGTAGCAGATCATCTGTTTGCGAAAGTTAATTTTATTTTTCTGAGGTTGGAAGAAAACGTGCTCAGATTGGGGACTTGTTTATTTTATAATGGTAAATAATAAATATATAATAAATTAATATATAATAAATTAATATATAATAAATTAATTTATTATATAAATTAATAAATAATAAATAAATAAATAATAAAATTATTATTATATAGTAAATAATAATAATAACAAATAGTATAATGATAAGCAATTATTTTTAATGAATCAAATAGCTAATTAGGATGAATGATAAATAATTATTGACTAGTGCATAACAATAAAGTATTAAGGAATAATTATAATGAATAATCCTTAATGATAAAGTAGAGATCAATTACAATTAATAACTACATCCATAGGTAGTAAATGAAAGTTGCATTAATTTAATTAGACTAATTACAATTCATGGGAATATTTCTTAGCTATCTGCAGGCTTATCACTTTGGGGGTTCCGGCGGAGCACCCCCAATCCCGGGAGGGCCAGCGGGAGAAGGATTAAGGAGAAGGGGTTCCTTACTCTTACTAGCACCTAGACTGGGCAAAGGATTAGCTGCGGACAGCGGGACACTTGGGGACCGGCGCTGCACCCCCACCGCAGGCCAGCTGGCCGGACCCTTCCCCCCCCCCCCGAAGGGCGAGGCCCGCTGGACGCAAGGAGGCCTCAGAGTGGCAGTGCAACAACGTCCCGGACGTAGTCAGCTGGGTGTTCCAGCTGGTTGCTGGACCCGCCGTTAACTCCGATGGCTAGCCCGTCAAAAGAGCCGAGTGGCCCTGTCAATTCTAAAGGTAAGAGGGCGTGGACGGCTGAAGGCGAGCCTAGCTCTGCGAGGGCGGCGCGAATTAATCGCCCTGAAGAAGTGTTGCCTGTTCACTGGGCACGGGCCGGGTAGAACTTGCCGGGGGGCGCTCGCTGGGCTAGGGTATGCGTGCGTCCTGCACTGCGCTTGTAGGATCTGAAGAGTGTTGATTCCTGACCATGTAAGCAATACCTGGTCCAGTCGGAGCGTGCGTCGATTTTTTGTCGCGTAGATCACCTCCCCCGGGCTGAAAGATATAAGGCAGTAAGGGTGGGCAGAAGCGGCATTCAGTGTTATCGTGACAGGCAAGGGCACAGACGAGAGGGAAACCCTAGCTGAATCAATACGGAGACGAAAAACGGGGGGAGGGAGCCCGGCACAGGAATTAAGAGATTCCTTAATTAACAATCCTGGATGAATAAAGAGTTTTCCGAATAATTATACTGTAGCAATGAAGGGGGCTAACCATTCTAAGAATCTTCCAGCAAACGGAAGGGGGAAGTACCTTTGCTAAGAGCAAAGGTGGGAGAAAGCCAGTAGGAGAACAGCAAAGAAGCACAAAGCAACTATAAACAGGGATAATACGAAACACTATAAATCTTGAATATAAACAATACATATACCAAGAACGGGTATATACAACAAAGCAATATATACATAAACAATAAAATGGTATAAGAACCAATTCTTAAAGCCAAATCTATAACATGCTTGTGTCCTAAGCGGATGTAGAATGTGAGCGGGGAACATTACCCTTGGTCTCCATCCCATCTCTGCCTCCAGACGGGTGATAGGGCTGGATAGAAGCCAAGGAGTCTGCCTTAAGTGGCCGCTGAGTGTAGTCTTGTGTTGTCAATGAGCGTCTGCAAGCCGCAGCTAGTACGCCGTGAACTTCGGCAACATCTTTAGAACAAGAGCAAAGTGAAATCGACGGCAGGGAGCTGCCATTCAGTAACTGTAATAAGGATAATAATAAGAATACAATGTCGTAAATAATCGTACAATGTAAGAATACAATGTAATATCGTAAATAACCGATGACGGCAAGTGCCGCAGAATGGAAGAAATTAAGAAAGCAACGCCAAACCATAATAACAATTTATATTTTTAATAAAATAATACTGGAATGACAGTAACGATACGGAATAATATTAATACTACCATATAGCCCAGCAAATAAGGGAAGATAATAGTATTAACGTAGGCCCTGGGCGGCTGCAACCCGGCACCGCTGCGTGCGTTGTAATGGTGATAAGAGGAATATCCGGCTCGCGTTCTCTTCCTCGCCGCAGTAGGGTGAGGAGGGGGGGGGGGGGAGTTCCGGCTTGTCGTGGCTGCGAAAAAGGGGAACAGAAGAAGCCGACGTTGTGCGCCAAGCGGGCAGAGCGCAGGGGAAGGAATAGCAGTTGGAGGTAAGGGCCCCTAACCTAATGATAGATGAGGTTAAATTAAATGGCCACTGCTTGATCGCAAGCGGGGATGTTTCTGATGGGGGAGAAAGAAACATTTGCGCAGCGCGTCCCGCGGCGTTGCGCGGGCAGTCTGGGGCGCGTATAAATACGGGGGCACAGAGGGGCTCTGCCCTCACTCCGCCTGCCCCCGCCGCTGCCCTCGCAACCACTCCCCGGCCGCCCGACTTCGCACGAGATGGACATCACGCCAGCTGCCTCGGTACCTGGCCTCTCTCTCACGGACATCATGGGGCCCTCGACACCCCAGACCGTTCCGGCAGGGGCCTCCTGCCCTACACTTTTAACCCCAAGGTGAGGTTTTCTGTTCAATTCTAGTCAGGACCTCCCCAGTGCGGCGTGTGCCAAGCGCCATCCCCTCGCGGTACGTGTGTGCCGACTTAGTTAGTCCTTTGGGCTCTCTGCTGCTAGTTCCCGGGAGAGCTGGGGTGCCCTTCTTGGCCCCGTGTCTGGTGCCCCTGTGCCGTGCAGGTCGCGTGGCTGGCTTAGGGTCGGCGTGCGCCGGGCCGCGTCCCTAGGGGCCTGCGTTCGGTCTCCTTTCAGGTGGGGCACCGTCCAGCCGCGCCCGTACGTGTCCAGGGGGCCCCGCAGCGTGGCGTGCCCAGGCGCGCGCCCTGCCCGGGGCCCCGTCGGCGGCCAGGCGTGCCCTTGCCGGCGTCGCCACGTGGCCAGGCGTGAAGGGCCCTACGCCCTTCGTGCTCTGCCTTGGGGCCCATGCCTCGCCGCCATCGACCACGTGTCTGGTCGTTTGGGCGTGCGTCGGCGTCTTTCCCGCCTTTCCTTCGGGCTCCCCGCTGCCGGCCCGCCGGGTTCCCTGGGCCGGCCCAGGGGGCCAGGTTTTCCCCTTGTCCGAGGACATGTGTCGCCGTCGGCGACGGCTTGTGGCCAGGTTTGGTCCTACGCCCGGGGCGCTTGTTCTTGGCGGCGGCGACACGTGGCCAGGCGTGGGCGGCCCTCTGGCGGGCCCCGCCTTGGGGCCCATGCCTTGCCGGGGAGTCACGTGCCTGGCCGGCAGGGCGTGCTTCTGCGACTTTCCTGTTTCCCTCGGGTGTTCCCTGTTGCCGGTCTGCCGGTTTCCCTGGGCTGTCCCCAGGGGTCGGGTCTCCCTGTGCGGACAAGCGTCGCTCTGGCGACGACTCGTGGCCAGGTTCCGGCCCTTCGCCCGGGCCTGCTATGGGGCACACGCCTGGTCGTGCTGCCACGTGGCACGGCGCTCCGCGGAGCGCACGGCTGGGCTGTGTTCTGCCCTTCCTGTTCCCTTATTTGGGTGCTAATCCACGTGGCTTTGCGCCACGGCTTTCCCACGTCGGGGCTCGGGCTGTCTTGCGCCCGTACGGGCGCGCCTGTGTGCGGAAACCCCCCCCCCCTCCCTTTCGACTAGGCCCTGAGCATGCCGTGTGGCAGCGCGTGGTTGGTAGGCCACGGGGTCCTTGGAGTGTGTGGTGTGTTCTCAGCTAGGCACGTCGCCCTCGGACGTCTCGCCCGGCCGTGTTGCCCGGGGAGTTAGTCCCAGGCCCCTTTGGAGTCCCGGAGTCCCCAGGTACGTCTTCCCCGGAGTTGTCGCCGATCAAGTTGTCCCCAGACGTCCGTCTGCCTGGTGTAAGACCGGCATGTGGTACCCAGACGTTCGTCTGGCCGGTGTAGCCCGGTGTGTTATTTAAAGCTTTCCGTCGCCCAGGCCCTCAGGCACGTGTCCTGCTTGCCTGGGGGGTAGCCAGGACCGTTACTCCATGTCCTCCGTCCGGCCGGTGCCGACCGGCAGGTTGGTTCCCAGGCGTTCCCGCCTGACCGGTGTAGCCCGGTGTGTTTGTCTTAAGCGCCCTGCCCGTCCGTTGTAGCAGGGATTCCTCCTACGTTGCAAGTTCAGCGTTCGTCCGCCTTGTGTCGTCGGTTGTTCTTCACCGTCGGAGGGAGACGCTGGCGTTGTAAGCACGGACCCGAGATCAGCACGACGACGTCTGCAGGTTTACGTCTAACGGTATGCACCACAGGCCCTGGATTCGGCGTTGCCGCCGGCAATCCAGGATGACTCGTCTCCCTCGGTGTTCGTTAAGTCCTCGGCGTACAGTTCCAGGGGCAGTGCCCTGGACAGGGGGGTGGCCCCCATGTTGCCTGGGGCACGGTACCCCCCAGCAGATGGCGGCGTCGAAGCGTCGTCGGGAACGTCGTATATTTAATGATATCCCATTCTTTGCCTTTCTAAGACAATGTAAATTAAGATTTTCACACACTTTATATGGAAGGTTTCTTATTTTGTACTTGCAGACATCTCGCGACATGCCTTGCCCTTATTCATAATTATGTTCTACATTTCAGCACTGACATGCCTCTGCTTTCAGGTCACCACGGATTCCTTTTGCCAACAGCCTAACTTAATGTACTCCTTCATTCGTTGCCTCGCGCATGTCGCATGTTCAATTTTTGCGTTCGCTGTGCTACAGTGTGTTTGTTCACTTTTCCTTGTCTTACGTCATTAAGTAAAGTCAGCCAGGATGTCCTATTTGCAGAGTTATAAGTAATTTATTAAGTAAAGTCAGCCAGGAGGTGCTATTTGCAGTATTCGCGGGCCCTTATTTTGCTTTACGTTCCCTGGCCCTGCATTTTGGCCTAGTTTAAATAAATAAATAAATATGTTTATTCAGGTAAGGTACATACATACAAGTGATGTTACATTAATGGATTGATATATAGATAGAGCTAGTACATACAATGCCTAAAGCCACTATTACGCAATGCGTTTCGGGCAAGAAAAACATTAATATCTAGAACTTAATACTAATTGAGCATAAAGAATAAAAAGTGTTGAAAACAAATACAAATAAAGATAAAAAAAGGGGGAACATGACTGAAAAAGCAGCACAAATACAATAGGTTGACAAACAGTGTTGATTAAAAAAAAATATAATAATAATAAAATAAAATAACAGACATGGGTTGACAATAAAGGAGTGAGGTGGGTTACAGGGAATTTATTAGGTATTGTTTAGTTTTTATCTTAAACTGGTTGAGAGAGGTACAGTCTTTAACATGGTTGGGAAGGTCATTCCACATTCTGGGTCCCTTGATTTGTAGAGCATTTCTAGTTTGATTAAGTCGTACTCTAGGAATATCAAAACTGTATTTATTCCTGGTGTGGTGCTCATGGGTTCTGTTACAACCTTCAATGAAGCTTTTGAGGTCAGGATTGGCATTACAGTTCAGCGTTTTATATATGTATAATACACAAGAGAGAATGTGCAGTGACTTAATATCTAACATATTCAGAGATTTGAGTAAGGGTACCGAGTGATGTCTGGGGCCAGAGTTGGTTATTGTCCTAATAGCAGCTTTGTGTTGGGTAATGAGAGGACGTAAATGATTTTGGGTAGTAGAACCCCAAGCACAAATACCATAGTTGAGGTATGGATAGATGAGGGAGTAATAGAGAGTAACCAGAGCAGGGCGGGGTACATAATATCTGATCTTAGAAAGAATGCCAACAGTTTTTGAAACTTTTTTTGATATATTTAGAATGTGACCCTGGAAATTCAGCTTGTGGTCGATGAGAACGCCAAGGAATTTGCCATCTAATTTGTTACAAATTTGGGTATTGTTTATTTTGAGATTTATCTGATTAGAGGATTTATTGCCAAACAGAATATAAAACGTTTTGTCAATGTTAAGGGTGAGTTTGTTGGCAGTTAGCCAAAGATGGACTTTCTCTAGCTCAGTATTTACTGTGGCATTTAGAGCAAGGGGGTCAGGACTGGAGTAAATGAAGGTTGTGTCGTCAGCAAATAGAATTGGTTTGAGGTGTTGGGAGGCATTTGGAAGGTCATTAATGTAGATGAGAAAGAGGAGAGGGCCAAGTATGCTGCCCTGAGGAACACCAATGTTGATGGGTAGGGTGGGAGAAATTGTATTATTCACAGAAACATACTGGAGCCTGTCAGTAAGATAAGATTTGAGGTATTGCAGGGAGTGTCCTCTGACTCCATAATGATGTAATTTAAGAAGAAGGTTTTGATGGTTGACAGTGTCAAAAGCCTTACGCAGGTCCACAAATAACCCAACAGGAAACTCCTTTTTATCAAGAGCTGCGTGAATTACGTTAATCATACTAATAAGTGCATCGTTAGTGCTTTTTTTGGGTCTGAAGCCATATTGACAAGAGCTAAGTATATTGTGTTTGGCTAGAAAAGAGTAAAGCTGCTTGTAGATTAGCTTTTCGAATATTTTTGACAAGTTAGGCAGGATTGATATAGGTCTATAGTTGTTAACATCAGTGAGATCACCACATTTGTAGACAGGGGTTACTCTTGCTTTTTTTAGAATGTCAGGAAAGGTTTGGAGTTCAAGTGACTTGTTGAAGAGCAATGCAATAGCAGGGGCTAGAGATCTGGAGGCTTTTTTGTAAATTAAAGTTGGTATCTCCTCGAGGGCACTAGACTTGGTTTTAAGGGAAAGGATTATTTCATTGACATCAGTGGAACTAGTAGGCTTTAGGTACAGAGACTGTGGATAGTTACCTGTAAGATAGTCCTTAACATCAGTACAGGAAGATGGAATATCTTGGTATTTACGCTTGGTATTTACGTTTCCTCAGTGGTTACAGTATTTACGCTTGGCTCTTGCAGTTTATTCACGTTACTTATTTGGTTATATTTATGTTATGCTTCACCTCCGTTCTCTTAATGTAAAAATGGTTATATATGCACGCCGATTGTATACCCTTATTTTGTACTTGCAGATATCACGTGCCATGCCTTGCCCCTATTCAGGTGCCCTGGACAGGGGGGGGCCCCCACGTTGCCTGGGGCACGGTACCCTCCAGCAGATGGCGGCGTCGAAGCGTCGTCGGGAACGTCGTATATTTAATGATAACCCGTTCTTTGCCTTCCTAAGACAATGTAAATTAAGATTTTCACACATTTTATATGGAAGGTTTCTTATTTTGTACTTGCAAACATCTCGCGACATGCCTAGCCCTTACTCTTAATTATGTTCCACATTTCAGCACTAACATGCCTCCTGCTTTCAGATTACCACGGATTCTTTTTCCCAAACAGCCTACCTTAATTTACTCCGACAGTTGATGCTTTGCTCATGTCGCATGTTTAATTTTGCGTTGCTGTGTTCAGTACGTTTCTCATTTTTCCTTGCCTTACGTCATTAAGTAAAGTCAGCCAGGATGTGCTATTTGCAGAGTTACTAAGTAAATTACTAAGTAAAGTCAGCCAGGATGTGCTATTTGCAGAGTTCCTAAGTAAATTATTAAGTAAAGTCAGCCAGGATGTGCTATTTGCAGAGTTACTAAGTAAATTATTAAGTAAAGTCAGCCAGGATGTGCTATTTGCAGAGTTCCTAAGTAAATTATTAAGTAAAGTCAGCCAGGATGTGCTATTTGCAGAGTTACTAAGTAAATTATTAAGTAAAGTCAGCCAGGATGTGCTATTTGCAGAGTTCCTAAGTAAATTATTAAGTAAAGTCAGCCAGGATGTGCTATTTGCAGAGTTACTAAGTAAACTATTAAGTAAAGTCAGCCAGGATGTGCTATTTGCAGCTACTAAGTAAATTATTAAGTAAAGTCAGCCAGGATGTGCTATTTGCAGCTACTAAGTAAATTATTAAGTAAAGTCAGCCAGGATGTGCTATTTGCAGAGTTCCTAAGTAAATTATTAAGTAAAGTCAGCCAGGATGTGCTATTTGCAGAGTTACTAAGATTATTAAGTAAAGTCAGCCAGGATGTGCTATTTGCAGAGTTCCTAAGTAAATTATTAAGTAAAGTCAGACAGGCTGGGCTATTTGCAGTATTCGCGGGCCCCCCCCTTTTAGCTTCCCGTTTCCTGGCCCTGCACTTTTGCCTAGTTTCATCGGTAGTCACAGTAGTTTATGCTTAGTTCTTGCAGTTTATTCACGTTACTTATATGGTTATATTTATGTTATGCTTCTCCTCCGTTTTCTTAATATAAAAATGGTTTTATTTACTCTAGGGCGAAATACAACTACAAACAACTCTTAGCCTTTATAACACCCACTGTCCTATGCTTACAAAACAAGTCACAAGCAAAAGACTTAACAATCCTTGGCTTACAAAGGGAATACTTAAATCCATTAACAAAAAACACGACCTTGAGAAGAAGTATAGGCTAGGAACAGTCTCCAAAGAATTCTCAAAGAATTACTCGTTATTGCTATCTAAAATAATTAGACGAGCCAAAACTAAATACTATGAAGATAAATTTACCCAAATAAAGAGCAACATTAAAAAAACTTGGAGCACAATTTCACAAATATTGGGATCAAAGAAGATTTTAAATAACAAACCAACACTCCTTTCCAATAACGTTGGTCAGCTTTCAGCCTCTGATTCTGCTATTGAGTTCAATAGGTTCTTCTCTTCCATTGGTTCATCCCTTGCAAATGATATTCCATCTTCCTGTACTGATGTTAAGGACTATCTTACAGGTAACTATCCACAGTCTCTGTACCTAAAGCCTACTAGTTCCACTGATGTCATTGAAATAATCCTTTCCCTTAAAACCAAGTCTAGTGCCCTCGAGGAGATACCAACTTTAATTTACAAAAAAGCCTCCAGATCTCTAGCCCCTGCTATTGCATTGCTCTTCAACAAGTCACTTGAACTCCAAACCTTTCCTGACATTCTAAAAAAAGCAAGGGTAACCCCTGTCTACAAATGTGGTGATCTCACAGATGTTAACAACTACAGACCTATATCAATCCTGCCTAACTTGTCAAAAATATTCGAAAAGCTAATCTACAAGCAGCTTTACTCTTTTCTAGCCAAACACAATATACTTAGCTCTTGTCAATATGGCTTCAGACCCAAAAAAAGTACTAACGATGCACTTATTAGTATAATTAACTTAATTCACGCAGCTCTTGATAAAAAGGAGTTTCCTGTTGGGTTATTTGTGGACCTGCGTAAGGCTTTTGACACTGTCAACCATCAAAACCTTCTTCTTAAATTACATCATTATGGAGTCAGAGGACACTCCCTGCAATACCTCAAATCTTATCTTACTGACAGGCTCCAGTATGTTTCTGTGAATAATACAATTTCTCCCACCCTACCCATCAACATTGGTGTTCCTCAGGGCAGCATACTTGGCCCTCTCCTCTTTCTCATCTACATTAATGACCTTCCAAATGCCTCCCAACACCTCAAACCAATTCTATTTGCTGACGACACAACCTTCATTTACTCCAGTCCTGACCCCCTTGCTCTAAATGCCACAGTAAATACTGAGCTAGAGAAAGTCCATCTTTGGCTAACTGCCAACAAACTCACCCTTAACATTGACAAAACGTTTTATATTCTGTTTGGCAATAAATCCTCTAATCAGATAAATCTCAAAATAAACAATACCCAAATTTGTAACAAATTAGATGGCAAATTCCTTGGCGTTCTCATCGACCACAAGCTGAATTTCCAGGGTCACATTCTAAATATATCAAAAAAAGTTTCAAAAACTGTGGGCATTCTTTCTAAGATCAGATATTATGTACTCCGCCCTGCCCTGGTTACTCTCTATTACTCCCTCATCTATCCATACCTCAACTATGGTATTTGTGCTTGGGGTTCTACTACCCAAAATCATTTACGTCCTCTCATTACCCAACACAAAGCTGCTATTAGGACAATATCCAACTCTGGCCCCAGACAGCACTCGGTACCCTTACTCAAATCTCTGAATATGTTAGATATTAAGTCACTGCACATTCTCTCCTGTGTATTATACATATATAAAACGCTGAACTGTAATGCCAATCCTGACCTCAAAAGCTTCATAGAAGGTTGTAACAGAACCCATGAGCACCACACCAGGAATAAATACAGTTTTGATATTCCTAGAGTACGTCTTAATCAAACTAGAAATGCTCTACAAATCAAGGGACCCAGAATGTGGAATGACCTTCCCAACCATGTTAAAGACTGTACCTCTCTCAACCAGTTTAAGATAAAAACTAAACACTACCTAATAAATTCCCTGTAATCTACCTCACTCCTTTATTGTCAACCCATGTCTGTTATTTTATTTTATTATTATTACTTTTTTTTTTTTTTTTAATCAACACTGTTTGTCAACCTATTGTATTTGTGCTGCTTTTTCAGTCATGTTCCCCTTTTTTTTATCTTTATTTGTATTTGTTTTCAACACTTTTTATTCTTTATGCTCAATTAGTATTAAGTTCTAGATATTAATGTTTTTCTTGCCCGAAACGCATTGCGTAATAGTGGCTTTAGGCATTGTATGTACTAGCTCTATCTATATATCAATCCATTAATGTAACATCACTTGTATGTATGTACCTTACCTGAATAAACATATTTATTTATTTATTTATTAAATGTTCCATTTAGCCTACCACAATTTAATACCTCTTACTTATTTGGTAACATTTGTGCTGTGCATCATTTTATGTTTGTCATTAAATTTGTTATCTATTTATTATAGGGCGAAATGTCCCATTCGCCTACCACTATTTAATCCCTGTTACTTAATTGGTTCATTTGTGTCGTGCATCCTTTATGTTTGTTATAAACAATTTTTACTGTAGGGTGAAATGTTATATTTGCCTTACGTTATTTTGTTTCTGCCATCTTTTGTTTATTTCCTTGGCAGTGTCTACAGTTAGTAGTCCACTTTCCTTCGCCGTTGTTTTTCAAGGCAGCCAGGATGTGCGAGGTGCAGTTGTGGGCACTCGCCTCTAGCTTTACGCTTCTGGCCCTGCAGTTGTTGGGTTCCTTTCATTTATTCTCGTTTACGCCTAGCTCTCGCTGTTAGTTATGTTCTTCCCCCGGTTCCTCTGTCGTTCAACTACGCTTGTTGCTACTACGTCTGTAAGGTCTGCTGCTCGCCTTGCTATCGGTGTTGCGGGCCTCTTGCTTCTTGCTTGTTTATTCAGGCTACTTTTCTCCCCCCTTCTCTGGGGTTTTTTCATTGGGTTGGTTAACTTTCTTTCTGTTGCCTAGATATTTTCTTGGTCTCCTTCGGGTGTTTACTGAGCTTTGCCTTTATGGTTTGGGTAAATTCCGACGCGTCGGGCTCGTTGCTGTGTTACGGGCCTCTTGCCCTTGCTTTAAGTCAAGTATAGACCCAGAACTTAACCTCTTATCCACTATCTATGACAATAATCACTTTAATGATCTAAATTGCAGATATTTTGCAGCTCATGATGTAAACAATGTATTAACTCATAATCACAATGTCTCTGTAATCAATTTGAACGTTAGATCCCTAGGTAAACACTTCGATGATGTTAGTGCCTTGATTGAAACTATTGGCAACAAATTCTCTTTTATTATACTTACTGAAACATGGTTGAAAGAGGATACTACTCAACTCTTTAACATGCCTAACTACTCAGCAATTCACAACTGTCGTCAACTTCAGAGAGGTGGTGGCACTGCTCTTTACTACCACCAAGAACTAACATGCCTAAAAGAAATTAGAACTAGAGACTGCTATGGGGAGTATATCTTCGCCAGCTTCAGAGTCAAGGGTGCCGAGTCTGTCCTGTCTGTGGGTGCAGTCTATAGAATTCCCAACACTGATGTGTCTGTATTCAACTCAAACCTTAGAAATCTAATACTTGATAACAGACTGAACAAAAACCACCTAATTATCGCAGGGGACTTTAATATTGACCTCTGCGAGCCAGAACACCCTACTGCTGTTAGCTTCCTCAACTGTATGAATTCCTGCCTCCTCATACCCTTAATCACTAGACCTACTAGAATCACTGATAGCACTGCCACGACTCTAGATCACATCTGGACCAACATAACCTCTCCGCTTACTTCAGGTATAATCACCGATAGCACTACAGACCACTACCCCACATTTCTCTTAACTAACATTAGCAAACCACCTCTAGAAACAAGGGAGTTAAGCTTTAGGCTGCACAATGAAACTGCTATAAACAATTTTATAACTGCTGCTGATAATGTCAACTGGGAGTCCGAATTAGGTAACATAGGGGACATCAACCTAGCAGTGCAATCTTTTCTACAAACAACTCTTAGCCTTTATAACACCCACTGTCCTAGGCTTACAAAACAAGTCACAAGCAAAAGGCTTAACAATCCTTGGCTTACAAAGGGAATACTGAAATCCATTAACAAAAAACACGACCTTGAGAAGAAGTATAGGTTAGGAATTGTCTCCAAAGAATTCTCAAAGAATTACTCATTATTGCTAACTAAGATAATTAGACGAGCCAAAACTAATTACTACGAAGATAAATTTACTCAAATAAAGAGCAACATTAAACAAACTTGGAGCACAATTTCACAAATATTGGGATCAAAGAAATCTTTAAATAACAAACCGACTCTCCTGTCTAATAACGATGGTCAGCTTTCAGCCTCTGATTCTGCTATTGAGTTCAATAGGTTCTTCTCTTCCATTGGTTCATCCCTTGCAAATGATATTCCATCTTCCAGTACTGACATTAAGGACTATCTTACAGGTAACTATCCACAGTCTCTGTACCTAAAGCCTATTAACTCCACTGACGTCAATGAGATAATCCTTTCCCTTAAAACCAAGTCTGGTGCCCTTGAGGAGATACCAACTTTAATTTACAAAAAAGCCTCCAGATCTTTAGCCCCTGCTATTGCTTTGCTCTTCAACAAGTCACTTGAACTCCAAACCTTTCCAGATATTCTAAAAAAAGCGAGAGTAACGCCTGTCCACAAATGTGGTGACCCCACAGATGTTAACAACTACAGACCTATATCAATCCTGCCAAACTTGTCAAAATTTTTTGAAAAACTTATATACAAGCAGCTTTACTCATATCTAGCCAAACTCAATATACTTAGCCCTTGCCAATATGGCTTCAGACCCAAAAAAAGCACTAACGATGCACTTATTAGTATGCTTAACTCGATTCATACAGCTCTTGATAAAAAGGAGCTCCCTGTTGGGTTATTTGTGGACCTGCGTAAAGCTTTTGATACTGTCAACCACCAAAACCTTCTTCTTAAACTACATCATTATGGAGTCAGAGGACACTCCCTACAATACCTCGAGTCCTACCTTACTGACAGGCTCCAATATGTTTCTGTGAATAATACAATTTCTCCCACCCTACCCATCAACATTGGTGTTCCTCAGGGCAGCATACTTGGCCCTCTCCTCTTTCTCATCTACATTAATGACCTTCCAAATGCCTCCCAACACCTCAAACCAATTCTATTTGCTGACGACACAACCTTCATTTACTCCAGTCCTGACCCTCTTGCTCTAAATGCCACAGTAAATACTGAGCTAAATAAAGTCCATCTTTGGCTAACTGCCAACAAACTCACCCTTAACATTGACAAAACCTTCTATATTCTGTTTGGCAATAAATCCTCTAGTCTTATAAATCTCAAAATAAACAATACCCAAATTTGTAACAAATTAGATGGCAAATTCCTTGGCATTCTCATTGACCACAAGCTGAATTTCCAGGGACACATTCTAAATATATCAAAAAAAGTTTCAAAAACTGTGGGCATTCTTTCTAAGATCAGATATTATGTACCACGCCCTGCTCTGGTGACTCTCTATTACTCCCTTATCTATCCTTATCTCAACTATGGTATTTGTGCTTGGGGTTCTACTACCCAAAATCACTTACGTCCTCTAATTACCCAACACAAAGCCGCTATTAGAACAATATCCAACTCTGGCCCCAGACATCACTCGGTACCCCTACTCAAATCTCTTAATATGTTAGATATTAAGTCACTGCACATTCTCTCATGTGTATTATACATATTTAAAACGCTAAACTATAATGCCAATCCTGATCTTAAAAGCTTCATAGAAGGTTGTAACAGAACCCATGAGCACCACACCAGAAATAAATACAGTTTTGATATTCCTAGAGTACGTCTTAATCAAACTAGAAATGCTCTGCAAATCAAGGGGCCCAGAATGTGGAATGACCTTCCCAACCATGTTAAAGACTGTACCTCTCTCAACCAGTTTAAGATAAAAACTAAACACTACCTAATAAATTCCCTGTAATCTACCTCACTCCTCTATTGTCAACCCATGTCTGTTATTTTCTTTTTTTTTTTTTCTTTTTTTTTTAATCAACACTGTTTGTCAACCTATTGTATTTGTGCTGCTTTTTCAGTCATGTTCCCCCTTTTTTTTTATCTTTATTTGTATTTGTTCTCAACATCTTTTATTCTTTATGCCCAATTAGTATTAAGTTCTAGATATTAATGTTTTTTCTTGCCCGAAACGCATTGCGTAATAGTGGCTTTAGGCATTGTATGTACTAGCTCTATCTATATATCAATCCTTTAATGTAACATCACTTGTATGTATATACCTTACCTGAATAAACATCTGAAGTTATTGGGGCCTGTTCGTCAGCCTTCCCCAGTCATTCGCCTCCTGCAGGCTATGTTTTGACAGCTGCTTGTCTCTTTTGCTGGGTTACTTTTATGCTTCTCCCCTTCCTGTCTGGGTATGTTTAGGTATGGCCAGCGGTGCGCGAGCCGCGGCTTATCGGTTGCCCCCCCCCCCTGGTTCCCTGTTTACTCGGTCTCGCCCTCTTACTTCCGCATTCTTCCATCCCATTCTACGTTATCGCCTCTCGCTTTAGGGCCTATGCCCCTCTCAGACCGGGTTGTGTGCCGTCCAGCGCGCCTCGGCGACGTTATCTTCTCTTCGGCCCACTGTTATTTCCGCCCCCCCCCCCCCCAGCCGTGCAGGCACGCCTGTGGGAAACGTCTCCTTGGTTCCTCCTACGTCTGCTTGTCTTACCATCCCCCCCCCTCCTTCGTGCCTGCAGGATTCTGTTTTTATCCTCGGCAACGTGTCTTAATTACTGTTAGTTGGGGCGGCGTATGTTATGCTAGCAGGCGCGGCAGCCGGGTTTATTCCCCCCCTGCCTGTCGCCAGGTTAGTCAGGCTGTCACTAACGTTCCCTCTTTCCGCAGTGGCGAGAAGCCGGACCACCCAACATCTGCACCCAACACGGAAGAGGGCACGGGCGGCGTCAACGCGAGGACAGCAACGTAGTGGAGCACGGACACAGCCGGCCAGGGCGCGGACCAAGCCCGCACGCTTTGCCTCCCCCTCTACAGAGCCCTCCTCGGCTGGCTCGGACACGGACACCGGGCGCACACCTCAGCTGGACAATTCGGACAAAGCAACGGGTGGCACAGTGACACAACTCCCACCTTTTCAGCAGACGATTGGACGACGCTGCAGGCCCTCATTGCGCAAGCACGTGGGCCCTCCTCGGGCTCAGGTCACCGCGACGGAGGAGGTGCAGTGACATCGGACAACAGTGCAGTGACGCTGCCGCCCTTGTTCCTGCGAGAAGCAGGCCTCGCCGAGACGCCGACAACAGTTCCCGCGCACCTCCTGCCCTGCAACTTCACCCTGCAACAGTGAGGACCCTATTCAACTCCCCGCAGCCAGCGGCGAGGCGTACTTACAGGGCTAAGTGGGTGGAGTACGCCGCCTACGTCTCGGCAGGACGGCGAGGAGAATGCCCCTTCGATGCTGCACCTTCGACTCTGGTGAACTTCCTGCAATCTCTGCCCTCGCGGGGCCTGGCTTACCGCTCTCTGCACGCCTATCTAGCGGCCATCGCCTTCGTCCGCAAGCTACACGGTAGGAGGGACCCAACTCGGCAGTTCCTGGTCACCCAACTCCTCAAGGGGCACGTAACTCCGCACAGCGGGCCCCTGCACGGCGTCTCCCTGTGACGAGGAGCTCCCTGCATCGCCTGCTGCGGGCACTGGGAGGCGTATGTAACTCCGCCTATGAGAAGTCTTGCTACAGGGCGCTCTTCTCCCTGGCTTTCCACGCCTGCCTACGCCCGGGTGAGGCGGTCTACGTGGAGCATGGACGACACACGCTCAACCTTAAGCAGGTATCACTTACGACGGCAGGAATAGATATCGTCTTCAACACCTACAAGCACAGCGCAGGTCGCACGCCCACCCTCTCCCTGAGAGCGAACCCTTCCAGCAAGTACCGCCCGGTCCGTGCTCTGTCTAAATACTTTAATTACAGGGGCCTGGGCCCGGGGCCCATATTCAAACACGCCGCAGGCGCTCCTGTCAACCAGGCGAGTTTTCTCCAGGATCCTACGCACTGCCCTCTCGGCGCTAGGCTGCCTCCAGATGACTACGCGTCGCATTCCTTCCGTATTGGCAGGGCCACCCAGCTGTCTCGGGACGGGCTCGCCACATCAGAAATAATGGCAGTCGGCAGGTGGAAGAGTAGTGCTCTCACATCCTACGTCAGACGGGACGTTGTTGCTCTGCCACTTTGAGTGCCTCACGCGGCCAGCTGGCACTCGCCCTTGGGGGGGGGGGGGGGGTCCGGCCGCTGGCCTGCGGTGGGGGTGCAGCGCCGGTCCCCAAGTGTCCCGCTGTCCGCAGCTAATACTTTGCCCAGTCTAGGTGCTAGTAAGCCCTACTTGTAGTCACACCCCTTCTCCTTATTCATTAGGTCTTTTACGGCCTCTTGGCCGGGTACATTACGTGTTATGTGGTCTCTCACTTATTAGTTATTCTTTGTGTCCTGCCTGTTATATCCTAGTGTTATATAATTACTACACATTTGCACTCGGCCTTAATTCTAGTACCAGTTAACCTTTAGGTTTCTGCAGAATTAGTACTTTCCACGTCACTATAGGCTAAGGTCTCATACTTACTACGGGTGTACCTTTTAAGTTAAATCTAGTCCTCGGACTTGGAATTGTTACTGTTAATTCTTACTTTATATATTTACTTTATATATTTTAATATAAACTTTATATATTTACTTACTTTATATATTTGAAACTTTATATATTTACATGTTCAATATTAAGTTTAATATAATATAAACTTTGTTATAAGTCTATAATATAAACCGTGTTTAATATAAACTTTATATATTTACTTACTTTATATATTTGAAACTTTATATATTTACATGTTCTGCAGAATTTAATCTTCAATAAATTTAAAGCCCCATACTGCCAGTATCTTTCTCCCCCTGATCAGAAAATGGTCACTGCTTGATCGCAAGCGGGGATATTTCTGATGGGGATATTTCTGATGCACCCCCACCGCAGGCCAGCTGGCCGGACCCCCCCCCCCCCCCCCGAAGGGCGAGGCCCGCTGGCCGCAAGGAGGCCTCAGAGTGGCAGAGCAACAACGTCCCGGACGTAGTCAGCTGGGGGTTCCAGCTGGTTGCTGGACCCGCCATTATCTCCGTTGGCGAGCCCGTCAAGAGAGATGAGTGGCCCTGCCAATTCTAAAGGTAAGAGGGCGTGGTCGGCTGGAGACGAGCCTAGCTCTGCGAGGGCGGCGCGAATTAAGCGCCCTGGAGAAGTACAAGAATGTAACAACTCTTGTATATATCTCAAAAAAAAAAAGTGTTGCCTGTTCACTGGGGCACGGGCCGGGTAGAACTTGTCGGGGAGGGGGGGGGGCGCTCGCTGGGCTAGGGTATGCGTGCGTCCTGCGCTGTGCTTGTAGGATCCGAAGATTGTTGATTCCTGACCATGTAAACGATACCTAGTCCAGTCGGAGTGTGCGTCGACTTTTTGTCGCGTAGATCACCTCCCCTGGGCTGAAAGATATAAGGCAGTAAGGGTGGGCAGAAGCGGCATGCAGTGTTATCGTGACAGGCAAGAGCACAGACGAGAGGTAAACCCTAGCTGAATCAATACGGAGACGAAAAACGGGGGGAGGGGGCCCAGCAGCAGGAATTAAGAGATTCCTCAATTAAACAATCCTGGATGAATAAGAGTTTTCCGAATAACTATACTGTAGCAAAGAAGGGGGCTAACAATTCTAAGAATCTTCCAGCAAACGGAAGGGCGAAGTACCTTTGCTAGGAGCAAAGGTGGGAAAAAGCCAGTAGGAGAACAGCAAGGAAGCACAAAGCAACTATATTTTCTGATCAGGGGAAGGAAGACACCAACACATGGGGGCGTAAATTTATTAGACAGGATAAATAATTCTGCAGAAGTAAAACAGGCTTCTAAATAGGACTTAACAAATGTATAACATAGCCGTGGCTAACTCAAAGTACACAAAACATCTTAAATTGTACACCCGTAGTAAAATAACATAATCTTATAGCCTAGTAACAAACTCTGCAGAAACCTAATGTCCTAATGTCTAGAATTAGCAGTGAGGCGAATGTAACAAATCTAATTCTAAGTATAACAGGACACCAAAGTGAACAACATAACATAAGGGAAACCCTAGCTGGAGAATAATCAGGCGGCAGATAATACATAGTGACTGGGGAAGCCTGATATGTATTTGGAGAAGAAAATAACCCCAGGCCAGAGGCCGAGCCGCCAAGGAAGAAGGAATTACCTGACAAGGTTGGGCTTACTAGTAGAATGGCTGTAAAGTCAAAGTAGTAGCTGCGGACAGCGGAACACTTGGGGACGGGCGCTGCACCCCCACCCCGCAGGCCAGCAGGCCGGACCCCCCCCCCCCCAGAAGGGCGAGTGCCCGCTGGCCGCGAGGGAAACCTCAGGGTGGCAGAGCAACTACAGCTACCGAACTGGGAAGGAAACGTCACTCTCCCACCTGCCGACCGCGATAGTACTGTTCGGCAAGCCCTTCTAGAGGCGGCTGAGGGCCCCGCCTAGTCCAGAAAGAGAGGGGCGTAACCAGTTGGAGCCCAGCCTAGCTCCTCGAAGCCGTAACTTGCGGGTGGCGACGTGGGCGCTACTCCTGTGTGGGTTCGTCGCGAGGCCGTGCTGGAGGGCATGGGTTGTAGGAAGGGTGCCTCCTTCGGCAGCGCGGGCAGTAGTGCTTGAATGAACACGAGGTGAAAGTGCAGCCGGGTCCCCTCGAGTGGTACGACGACGTGGGTGACGATACGTAGTATACGTGCACGCTACGCTCCTCACTCTAAGCTGTATATCAGCCCTTAAACTTACGCCAGATGATGTAGACCACCACCCACAGGCAGCTAAGTACATGGAGTCCAAGCATGTTATAGCAAAACCAAAGTAACCGACCAAAATCAACTCATTCCATCTCAAATAAATTTCAAAACAATCCTCTACGGTGTGAGTACCAGTGCATGCTGCCGCCACCGCGCTGCCTGACGCAAGTTTCTTCTCAACATATACCCCCAGTCCATTCTAACCAATCATGTCTCCTAAAAATGTGACTGTGCAGGGAAATAAGGGCAACAAACCCCTTAACAAGACATCCATCCCGGCCAACTCTAACAATATCCGTGTTTCTCCGTCTGGAAGCTCTGGGGTCCGGGGTGGCGGGGCTGCCCTCCCCTCCACCCCATTGAGCAAGGGAGCAGAGTCCTCTCAACCCTCTCCTATGAACATGCTAGCATCCCAGTATAAGCAACTCAAGCGAGCTTCCGGTCCCTCACCGGAATTCACTAACTGGACCGAGAATCAGTGGTTCAAAAAGTTGTGCCTAGTCCTCGAGTCACAAAATACTATCATCTTGAGTCTTCTCAACGAGAATCTAGCGAACCGCGCTAATCTCCAACAACAACAACAAGAAATAACCCTCCTCCGCGAGGATATTAGAAACTACAAGGCTAGCCAAGACCAACTACAGCATGATTTGAATGATCTCCATGAGGAAAACAACCTTCGGAAAACTGATGAAGCCTTAAAAAAAACAGGAGGAAGCTCTCAGCAAAATGACTGCATGTATCAGTACATTTTCAGCTCAACGTTCCGTCTCCCAGGAGGAACAAGACCAGCAAAAGCTGCTAGACTCTGTTATCGTGTCGTCCCAAGATATACCTGTGGAACATGAAGGTGAAAATTGTGTCGAAATAGCTCAGGATCTCTTAAAAAACAAATTGCAGCTCAGTCTAAACAAAACTGACGTTATTGCTGCCTACAGAGTAGGCAAAAAGAATCCATCAGGTCTAAATCAACGGAAAATTCGCCTGAAGCTGTCTTCCCAGTTCACGAAATCCCATCTAGTCCGGACAGCTGCATCCCAACGGAAGGGATTATACATCAACGAGTGCTTGACTAGGAACAGACAGCAAATCCTCTACCGCCTGCGTCAAATCCGTCAACAAAACCCAGATGCGATTCATCAGTGCTTCGTTAGAGATGGTCTGATAAAGGTGAGAAAAACCGCAGAGGGCAAAATGTTTACAATTACTAAAGAAGAGAACCTCAACACTTTCCTCTCCCAATGTGGTTTGTCTCACCTTATTATCACTCCCAATGAATTAACTTAATTAACCCCCTGTCAACTAGTGGGGCTAGGTATCCTAAGTCTCCTTGGTTCATTTTCTGACTTAATTTTTAACTTACTCTTACCTAGTCATTTACCGAAATTATTTAATTGAGTTATTAAGTAGTTCTTCAGGTCTTTTTAATTATACAGTCATTACTGAACTATCTATAGTTATTAATCATTAGCTTAAATTTGCCTATGTTTATTATTCAACTTTTCTTTGATTTCATTTATTACCTAGGTTGCCTAGCCTCGCCATGCTCCCTTACTCCATTGTACCCCTGGCTTTGCCTGCATCTCAAATTGCAAATTGTTACTTACAGTGTACCTGAGAGTACTCGTAAGCAATCTACCTCATTTTTTCATTTTTTTTCATTTTTGCTCAATTTGTTTTTTTGTATTGCTTAGTCTTGCTTATATTTTTTGTTTTGTATTTCTATATCTTGTGTTTTGTATAGTCCATGTTTACATGTTTTTTCTTTAATCTCATTAATTGCCTAGGTTGCCTAGCCTAGCCATACTCCCTTACTCCATTGTACCCCTGTAAGCCCCTTTTGTGTTTGTTTTGTACAGTATTGTGTATATATTTTTCCCTATTTTATAGCTTATTTCTACTTATTTCTGATTCTACAATCAGCTTTTTTTATGCAGTCAAGTATAGACCCAGAACTTAACCTCTTATCCACTATCTATGACAATAATCACTTTAATGATCTAAATTGCAGATATTTTGCAGCACATGATGTCAACAATGTATTAACTCATAATCACAATATCTCTGTAATCAATTTGAACGTTAGATCCCTAGGTAAACACTTAGATGATGTTAGTGCCTTGATTGAAACTATTGGCAACAAATTCTCTTTTATTATACTTACTGAAACATGGTTGAAAGAGGATACTACTCAACTCCTTAACATGCCTAACTACTCAGCAATTCACAACTGTCGTCAACTTCAGAGAGGTGGTGGCACTGCTCTTTACTACCACCAAGAACTAACATGCTTAAAAGAAATTAGAACTAGAGACTGCTATGGGGAGTATATCTTCGCCAGCTTCAGAGTCAAGGGTGCCGAGTCTGTCCTGTCTGTGGGTGCAGTCTATAGAATTCCCAACACTGATGTGTCTGTATTCAACTCAAACCTTAGAAATCTAATACTTGATAACAGACTGAACAAAAACCACCTAATTATCGCAGGGGACTTTAATATTGACCTCTGCGAGCCAGTACACCCTACTGCTGTTAGCTTCCTCAACTGTATGAATTCCTGCTTCCTCATACCCTTAATCACTAGACCTACTAGAATCACTGATAGCACTGCCACGACTCTAGATCACATCTGGACCAACATAACCTCTCCGCTTACTTCAGGTATAATCACCGATAGCACTACAGACCACTACCCCACATTTCTCTTAACTAACATTAGCAAACCACCTCTAGAAACAAGGGAGTTAAGCTTTAGGCTGCACAATGAAACTGCTATAAACAATTTTATAACTGCTGCTGATAATGTCAACTGGGAGTCCGAGTTAGGTAACATAGGGGACATCAACCTAGCAGTGCAATCTTTTCTACAAACAACTCTTAGCCTTTATAACACCCACTGTCCTAGGCTTACAAAACAAGTCACAAGCAAAAGGCTTAACAATCCTTGGCTTACAAAGGGAATACTGAAATCCATTAACAAAAAACACGACCTTGAGAAGAAGTATAGGTTAGGAATTGTCTCCAAAGAATTCTCAAAGAATTACTCATTATTGCTATCTAAGATAATTAGACGTGCCAAAACTAAATACTACGAAGATAAATTTACTCAAATAAAGAGCAACATTAAACAAACTTGGAGCACAATTTCACAAATATTGGGATCAAAGAAATCTTTAAATAACAAACCGACTCTCCTGTCTAATAACGATGGTCAGCTTTCAGCCTCTGATTCTGCTATTGAGTTCAATAGGTTCTTCTCTTCCATTGGTTCATCCCTTGCAAATGATATTCCATCTTCCAGTACTGACATTAAGGACTATCTTACAGGTAACTATCCACAGTCTCTGTACCTAAAGCCTATTAACTCCACTGACGTCAATGAGATATTCCTTTCCCTTAAAACCAAGTCTGGTGCCCTTGAGGAGATACCAACTTTAATTTACAAAAAAGCCTCCAGATCTTTAGCCCCTGCTATTGCTTTGCTCTTCAACAAGTCACTTGAACTCCAAACCTTTCCAGATATTCTAAAAAAAGCGAGAGTAACGCCTGTCCACAAATGTGGTGACCCCACAGATGTTAACAACTACAGACCTATATCAATCCTGCCAAACTTGTCAAAAATTTTTGAAAAACTTATATATAAGCAGCTTTACTCATATCTAGCCAAACTCAATATACTTAGCCCTTGCCAATATGGCTTCAGACCCAAAAAAAGCACTAACGATGCACTTATTAGTATGCTTAACTCGATTCATACAGCTCTTGATAAAAAGGAGTTCCTGTTGGGTTATTTGTGGACCTGCGTAAAGCTTTTGATACTGTCAACCACCATAACCTTCTTCTTAAATTACATCATTATGGAGTCAGAGGACACTCCCTACAATACCTCGAGTCCTACCTTACTGACAGGCTCCAATATGTTTCTGTGAATAATACAATTTCTCCCACCCTACCCATCAACATTGGTGTTCCTCAGGGCAGCATACTTGGCCCTCTCCTCTTTCTCATCTACATTAATGACCTTCCAAATGCCTCCCAACACCTCAAACCAATTCTATTTGCTGACGACACAACCTTCATTTACTCCAGTCCTGACCCTCTTGCTCTAAATGCCACAGTAAATACTGAGCTAAATAAAGTCCATCTTTGGCTAACTGCCAACAAACTCACCCTTAACATTGACAAAACTTTCTATATTCTGTTTGGCAATAAATCCTCTAGTCATATAAATCTCAAAATAAACAATACCCAAATTTGTAACAAATTAGATGGCAAATTCCTTGGCATTCTCATTGACCACAAGCTGAATTTCCAGGGACACATTCTAAATATATCAAAAAAAGTTTCAAAAACTGTGGGCATTCTTTCTAAGATCAGATATTATGTACCACGCCCTGCCCTGGTGACTCTCTATTACTCCCTTATCTATCCTTATCTCAACTATGGTATTTGTGCTTGGGGTTCTACTACCCAAAATCACTTACGTCCTCTAATTACCCAACACAAAGCTGCTATTAGAACAATATCCAACTCTGGCCCCAGACATCACTCGGTACCCCTACTCAAATCTCTGAATATGTTAGATATTAAGTCACTGCACATTCTCTCATGTGTATTATACATATATAAAATGCTAAACTATAATGCCAATCCTGATCTTAAAAGCTTCATAGAAGGTTGTAACAGAACCCATGAGCACCACACCAGAAATAAATACAGTTTTGATATTCCTAGAGTACGTCTTAATCTAACTAGAAATGCTCTGCAAATCAAGGGGCCCAGAATGTGGAATGACCTTCCCAACCATGTTAAAGACTGTACCTCTCTCAACCAGTTTAAGATAAAAACTAAACACTACCTAATAAATTCCCTGTAATCTACCTCACTCCTCTATTGTCAACCCATGTCTGTTATTTTCTTTTTTTTTAATCAACACTGTTTGTCAACCTATTGTATTTGTGCTGCTTTTTCAGTCATGTTCCCCTTTTTTTTTTATCTTTATTTGTATTTGTTCTCAACACTTTTTATTCTTTATGTATCACTTATCATACTGTGATACATAATATGTGATACATATTATGTATCACTTATCGTAACACTTATGTATTCTTTATCAATTAGTATTAAGTTCTAGATATTAATGTTTTTCTTGCCCGAAACGCATTGCGTAATAGTGGCTTTAGGCATTGTATGTACTAGCTCTATCTATATATCAATCCATTAATGTAACATCACTTGTATGTATATACCTTACCTGAATAAACATCTGAATCTGAAATCTGAATCTGGTAGGCGAAGCAGTAGCCCGGGGGGAGCCCAGCTGCCCAGGCGCTGGAGAGAGTAAGTGCTGCCGGTCGCCCTGCCTCCTGCCTCGTCGGCTGAGCAGCGGCCTGGGCGATGCGTTGCACCGAGCGAAATTCCAAGTCCAGCCTGTAGTCCAACCAAGAACAGCCCGACCTCTCCCTGTCCCATCTGAAGGCCTTATCGTACCACATCCAGTCACCTTTGAGGGTCGTCTTCATGGTCTTCACGTAACGCGCATAGGTAAACAGCGCCTGAGCCTCCGCTGGGTGCTTCTCGACGTAGATAGTGGCGTAGATGTCAAGGCCATGCGCCCACTGGTCCGGCGTCAGGGGCGGCTGCTTCTTACCAGCCGCCTTTGCATCAGGGATTGTCGCAGAGTGGGACTCGAAAGAACCTGATTCCCGCTCATAGGCAAGCAAGTGCCCGAGGTCCACATACTTGTTTGCCCAGACCTTCTCCCGAAGGGCTTGCGGGACGTGCACGCCCAAGAGTGGGATGCTGGAGCCCGTGGTCGCCCGGAGTTGCCCCGGTCAAGGGCTAGAAAAAGTGGGGGGCGCTCTCTCCTCGGGGGACTCATTGAAGGAGGACGGACTGGAGGTGCTCGCACGTCGCCTCGACGTATGCCCCCTGGCCCTGGCCCATGGGCGACGGTCGGTGAAGGGGGGCAGGGCGGCTGTGGCAGCCGCGGCAGGGTCGGCCTCGGAGGTCCCCATGGCCGGAAGGCTTGTGGCGTGAGAGGGCCCCCGGGCCTGCGCGATGAGCGCCTGCAGCGTCGTCCAATCGTCGGCCGAAAGGGGTGGAGGCTGCGATGCTGTGCCACCCACCGCTTTGCCGGCAGTGGGCCTCTGGGAAGTGTGGTCGCCGTCCGTATCCGAGCCGCCCGAGGAGCCCCCCGAGGAGGGGGAGGCTAAACGGGCGGGCTTCGTCCTGGCCCTGGCCGGCTGCGTCCTTGCACCACTGCGCTGTTGTCCTCGCGTCGACGCCGCCCGAGCCCTCTTCCGTGTTGCAGTTGCTGCGTGATCCGGCTTCTCGCCACTGTGGAAAGGTGAAAACGTAAGCATTGGACACTGCTTTAACACTGCAACAGTATTATTAAGTAAATACCGGACATAACTGGAGCTGGACTAGTAGCAAAATAATTTTTAGTAAACTTAAATAAATAATAACATAGCGAAGCCAAAACAGCAAGCAAGGCATGGGCGTAAGCAAAGCTAGGAAACAGAATAAATAGCGGTGTGAATACCAGACAAACTGAAACTGAACAAGAAATAGAATAAGACCGTAATATAATGTACTTGTATTTAAGCTGAACAAATAAAGAAACAAACAGTGAATCATGGGAAAAGTAGACCATGTTGCAACTCAATTATTAATTTATGTTTATCAAGGTTGACGAGGACAGGTTGACGAGTTTATCAGTTACCAGGGAGGATGTTCTTAAACTAATAGTAAAACTCAAACCAAACAAATCCCCAGGGCCGGATGAAGTGTTTGCCAGGGTGCTTAAAGAATGCAAAGAGGAGCTTTGTGACCCACTGTCAACCATATTTAATAAATCAATAGAGTCGGGCAGAGTACCAGAGTTTTGGAAAGTTGCTAATTTGATACCAGTTTTTAAGAAAGGAGATAGATCACTTGCGTGTAACTATCGACCAATTAGCCTAACGTCTATTGTGGGAAAGTTACTCGAATCTATAATAGCAAATAAAATTCGTCTTCATCTTGAAAAACATAAATTAATAATTGAGTCGCAACATGGTTTTATAAATGGCCGTTCATGTTTAACAAATTTGTTATCTTTTTATTCTAGCATAGTTGAGGCAGTTGATAGTGGTAAGGATTGTGATGTTGTGTACCTTGACTTTAGCAAAGCTTTTGATACAGTGCCACATGAAAGACTGATTAAAAAGATAGAGTCTCATGGTATTGGGGGTGCTATATTAAGCTGGATTAGGGTGTGGCTATACCAAAGGAAACAGAGAGTTAGTATAAATGGAGTCAAGTCAGAGTGGGAAAATGTTGTAAGTGGTGTTCCTCAAGGCTCTGTCCTGGGACCTCTGTTGTTTATAATATATATAAATGATTTAGATTCAGGTTTGAGTAGCAACATTTGCAAATTTGCCGATGATACGAAAATCGGTAGGGAAATTAATTCGGAGGAGGACTCACTGTCACTTCAAGTTGATCTAGATGGGGTTTTGAAATGGTCAAAGGATTGGCAGATGCAGTTTAATGCTGATAAAAGTAAAGCTCTGGAGTTGGGTGGTGGTGGTGGAGTTGCAAGATGCGGGCTGGGTGGTGTTGAGATTGCGAAGTCGGATTGCGAAAGGAATCTGGGAGTTGTGATTGGTAAGAATTTAAAACAAAAGGATCAATGCATAAATGTTCGTAGTGAGACAAATCGGACACTCGGATTTGTTAATCGCAGCGTTAGTAACAAGACACCTGGTGTGGTTCTCAACGTATGTCTTGCTCTGGTTGGGCCCCGTTTGGATTGTGCAGTTCAGTTTTGGTCGCCATATTATAGAATGGATATAAATTCACTTGAACGTGTCCAGCGTAGGATGACTAAGTTAATTCCCCAAATTAGAAATCTTTCACATGAAGAAAGATAACAAAGCTTAAGTTGCATTCACTGGAAAGGCGAAGAGTTAGGGGTGACATGATAGAGGTTTACAAGTGGATGAAATGGACATAACAAAGGGGATATTAATAGGGTATTAAAAGTATCAACACAAGACAGAACACGAAACAATGGGTATAAATTGGATAAGTTTAGATTTAGGAAAGACTTGGGTAAATACTGGTTCAGTAACAGGGTTGTTGATTTCTGGAACCAATTGCCGCGTGACGTGGTGGAAGTGGGGTCCCTCGATTGTTTCAAGCGCGGGTTGGACATCTATATGAGTGGGATTGGGGTGGTTATAGATAGGAGCTGCCTCGTATGGGCCAATAGGCCTTCTGCAGTTACCTTTGTTTTATGTACCTCTCTCTCTGGCTAATCATCAACTTTACCCTCCTCTTCACCACACCAGTTGCTGTCCCATCAACATCGATCAGAGTATCATCTTTGGACTCATACGTCTGGCTGAAATGATGGCAGACACAAACTACAAGGAATTCGTAAGACTTCTAAACATATGCTGCCAATGGTCTACAAATATTTTAATGTTCCTGACGAACTCTTCACAACTACAGCTTCAGCCAATGCCACCGCTACGACTTCAGCCTTTGACATCACCATCTCTCCAGCTGCACTTACAGATATCCTGTCTGCTGACGCCCACCCTCTGCAACCTGCTACAACTGCACCACCTCTGCAACCTGCTACAACTGCACCACCTCTGCAACCTGCTACAACTGCACCACCTCTGCAACCTGCTACAACTGCACCACCTCTGCAAGCTGCCACTCCAGATGATCCTATACCTCTTCAGCATGACCTCTCAACTGACTCAATGAAAAATTCTCCTGTACTAGAAAAAGCTTACTCGTTACGTGACCTCCGCTTATCATCTGCTGATGGATTCTACTGCTTCTGTTGATGTTAAAGCTCAAACACCCGAGGAATCGAACTTCTCTCCAACTATGCAAAACCTGGCTCTGCAACGAAGCAAAACCGCTTTTGGATCTCCCGAATTTAGAAAATCTACAACAGGCATATATGTTGCTGCAACACCTCACCGGGTTGCTCAGGCAACACCTCACCGGGTTGCTCGGGCAACACCTCACCGGGTTGCTCGGGCAACACCTCACCGGGTTGCTCGGGCAACACCTCACCGGGTTGCTCGGGCAATACCTCACCGGGTTGCTCGGGCAACACCTCACCGGGTTGCTCGGGCAACACCTCACCGGGTTGCTCGGGCAACACCTCACCGGGCTGCTCGGGCATCACCTCACCGGGCTGCTCGGGCAACACCTCACCGGGTTGCTCGGGCAACACCTCACCGGGTTGCTCGGGCAACACCTCACCGGGTTGCTCACCGGGTTGCTCGGGCAACACCTCACCGGGTTGCTCGGGCAACACCTCACCGGGTTGCTCGGGCAACACCTCACCGGGTTGCTCGGGCAACACCTCACCGGGTTGCTCGGGCAACACCTCACCGGGTTGCTCGGGCAACACCTCACCGGGTTGCTCGGGCAACACCTCACCGGGTTGCTCGGGCAACACCTCACCGGGCTGCTCGGGCAACACCTCACCGGGTTGCTCGGGCAACACCTCACCGGGTTGCTCGGGCAACACCTCACCGGGTTGCTCGGGCAACACCTCACCGGGCTGCTCGGGCAACACCTCACCGGGTTGCTCGGGCAACACCTCACCGGGTTGCTCACCGGGTTGCTCGGGCAACCCGGTGAGGTGTTGCCCGAGCAACCCGGTGAGGTGTTGCCCGAGCAACCCGGTGAGGTATTGCCCGAGCAACCCGATGAGGTGTTGCCCGAGCAACCCGGTGAGGTGTTGCCCGAGCAACCCGGTGAGGTGTTGCCCGAGCAACCCGGTGAGGTGTTGCCCGAGCAACCCGGTGAGGTGTTGCCCGAGCAACCCGGTGAGGTGTTGCCCGAGCAACCCGGTGAGGTGTTGCCCGAGCAACCCGGTGAGGTGTTGCCCGAGCAACCCGGTGAGGTGTTGCCCGAGCAACCCGGTGAGGTGTTGCCCGAGCAACCCGGTGAGGTGTTGCCCGAGCAACCCGGTGAGGTGTTGCCCGAGCAACCCGGTGAGGTGTTGCCCGAGCAACCCGGTGAGGTGTTGCCCGAGCAACCCGGCGAGGTGTTGCCCGAGCAGCCCGGCGAGGTGTTGCCCGAGCAGCCCGGCGAGGTGTTGCCCGAGCAGCCCGGTGAGGTGTTGCCCGAGCAACCCGGCGAGGTGTTGCCCGAGCAGCCCGGCGAGGTGTTGCCCGAGCAGCCCGGTGAGGTGTTGCCCGAGCAACCCGGTGAGGTGTTGCCCGAGCAACCCGGTGAGGTGTTGCCCGAGCAACCCGGTGAGGTGTTGCCCGAGCAACCCGGTGAGGTGTTGCCCGAGCAACCCGGTGAGGTGTAACATACTCTGCCAATCGTTTGCTCGCCACACCATAATCTACTCTCTCTAATAACTACCTTTTTATCCATGGTAAGGAAGTTCCTTTTACCTTTACCGGCTCCATCCTATCCACTCTTGCTGGATGACATGTTGCAAATCGCAGATAATTATATATATTCAACATGAACTCGGTGAAATGGCTCCAGTAGCAGGAGGTCATACTGCACGCTCACACAGGAGGTCATACTGCACGCTCACACAGGAGGTCATACTGCACGCTCACACAGGAGGTCATACTGCACGCTCACACAGGAGGTCATACTGCACGCTCACACAGGAAATACAAACACAAATACAAACCTTACCTAAACAAACATTTATTTATTTATTTATTTTAACAATACATTTGGAGCGAGTATATTATTGGGATAATGTACTCGCTACAGAACTCCCCCTCCCAGGAGATGGAAGGAAAAATACTTGATGAAGGAACCTGGCTGGTCGGTGTAACCAGCTGGTAACAACCAGCGAGCAGTACGCCCTGCTCGCCTTATATAACCATCAAAGTTAACTTCCTCCTCTTCGCTGATGTCATCTAACTGGGGTCGTAGGGTGGGAGGTCGTACAGGGTCGTCCGTCGTCGTATGATCAGGTGGTGGTGCAGCTGGTAACTGGGGTTGTAGGGTGGGAGGTCGTACAGGGTCGTCCGTCGTCGTATGATCAGGTGGTGGTGCAGCTGGTAACTGGGGTTGTAGGGTGGGAGGTCGTACAGGGTCGTCCGTCGTCGTATAATCAGGTGGTGGTGCAGCTGGTAACTGGGGTTGTAGGGTGGGAGGTCGTACAGGGTCGTCCGTCGTCGTAGGGTCAGGTGGTGGTGCCGCTGGTAACTGGGGTTGTAGGGTGGGAGGTCGTACAGGGTCGTCCGTCGTCGTAGGGTCAGGTGGTGGTGCCGCTGGTAACTGGGGTTGTAGGGTGGGAGGTCGTACAGGGTCGTCCGTCGTCGTAGGGTCAGGTGGTGGTGCAGCTGGTAACTGTGGTCGAAAAGTGAACTGCGTAGTCGGCGGATGTGTCTCTGGAGGGATGTCTGGGGCAGCGTCACAGTGTGCTGGTTTAAGGCGACCGATGGAGATGTTTACCCGCTGTCCTCGGCGTTCAATGGTGAAGAACTTCGGTGTTCGAGAAACCACTTTACATGGTCCTTCGTAAGGTGACTGTAGAGGGCGTCGAACAGCGTCGACTCTTACAAACACGTGTTCAGTTGTGTGGAGCTCATGAGGCACATATGTAGCACGAGTTGTCGGTTGGCGTGGTGGTGTAGGCCAAATGTTTGTCATGGCCGCCCGTAATTTCTGGACAAAAGTGGGGTCTGGGGGGGTGATAAGTGGCGTTGGGGTTAAGAATTCGCCCGGAAGCCGCAGGCTAGATCCGTATACTAAGTCTGCTGCCGAGAATCCACTGCCCTCCTTCGTGGCCGAACGGATGCCAAGCAAGACTAATGGAAGGTTGTCGATCCAATCATCAGGGCGTGCTTGAGCTCTTAGGGCAGCTTTTAGTTGTCTATGAAAGTGTTCTACCATTCCGTTCGACTCAGGGTGGTATGCTGTGGTTCGGTTGTGTGTGGTACCGAGGAATTCCATAAGTTCCTTCCATAGATATGACTCGAACTGTCGTCCTTGGTCGGTGATGATGACAGAGGGGCTGCCAAAACGGGCGACCCATCCAGAGAGGAAAGCCTGGACCACTGACTCAGCTGAGATGTTGATTAATGGGATTGCTTCCGGCCATCTGGAGAATCGATCGATGCAGGTGAGTAGATAAGAATATCCTCTTGCCGACGGTAATGGTCCAACGATGTCTACATGCACCACCTCGAAACGGTCTGAAGGTAATGGGAACTGTTGAAGAGGGTTCTTTGTGTCGATAACATCGGCATTGATTCCTGGCCATACGACACGCTCCGTTAGTAGTTTCTGGGAAGCACGTACTCCTGGGTGTGCTAGGGAGTGAAATACTGAGAACGTTTTCCAGCAAAACTGGACAGTAATGTAGGGCCTAAGTGCTCCCGTCCGTGAGGTGTCACAGATTATACTACCGCCACCTTCCATGGGAATCTCGATGAACCTGAGAGTTGTGTCAGATGTTCGTAATCGCTGCAGATCAGGGTCTTCCCGCTGGGCCTTACTGATTACACAATAGTCCACCTGAGCTGGGTTTGTCACGACGTGGTTTATGGTGTCAGATATGTAGAGCAGTGTAGTGTTTGAAATAGCGGGGTCACTGGCCGTTAACAGTGCCCGCCGAAGTAGTTTCCCGACCAGGAACAAGGAGCCCTACAGTTGCGGGCTTGGTGTCCGAACCTCTGGTGGTAAGAACAAAGCTCTCCCCGATGTTCTCGCTGTCGCCTAGAGACTGATACTGGATTCGCTTGGTACGTCCTCCCTGGGCGGAAGTAACGCAGGTTCTGGAGGACGTCGAGTTGTTGGGTGTCTGTAGTCTGCTGTGTATCACTGAGGTGGGACAGCATAGAGTTATCAGACGTCGTATGAAGCCGGTCTGCCAGTGTAGCCAGCTAGGCTAATGGGTGTCGTCAGCCAGACTGAATAAGGCTGGTTGAATGTGTTTTGGACAGAGTTGTATCCAGAGTGATCTTTCAATCTCGCTGGAGGCTGGGCCAGTTGCAGTATGCATCACATATTGAATATGCCGCAGAAGCTGGGCTGGTGTTTTGTCTGCTAATCTTTTGTCAGTGAGGAGTTGGTCCCTTTGTTGAATTCGGCGTTTCATCGCTGCCTGTAGAAGAGCGGCCTTCAATGCGGTGTACGTCCTGGTGTCTGGTGATGACAGCGGAGGCAGTGTGAATAGCCTCCGAGGGAAGTGTTGGCAGGGTACAGGCATATCGGGCTTTCTCAGTCGTAATTTCGTGGTGGTCGAAAATAGCCTCCATCTGCATGAACCAAAATTCTGGTTCCTCTGCATTGTATGCTGGAAACCTGGTAGATAAATCCATGACGAAGATCTAGTTTGCGACTAAGGGTTCTTTTTCAATTTGTAATGGTATTTGTGCTGCTTTTTCAGTCATGTTCCCTCCTCTTTTACCTCTAATTTTATTTGTTCTCGACACATTTTATTCTTTATACCCATTAGTATTAAGCTTTAGTCATTAATGTTTTTCCTGCCCGAAACGCTTTGCGAATAGTGGCTTTAGGCATTGTATGTACTAGCTCTATCTATTAATCCAACAAACTTTGTAAAATCTCTTGTATGTATGTACCTTACCTAAATAAACATTTATTTATTTACATAATATCTGATCCTAGAAAGAATGCCAGCAGTTTTTGAAACTTTCTTTGATATATTTAGAATGTGTCCCTGGAAATTCAGCTTGTGGTCAATGAGAATGCCAAGGAATTTGCCATCTAATTTGTTACAAATTTGGGTATTGTTTATTTTGAGATTTATTTGACTAGAGGATTTATTGCCAAACAGAATATAGAAAGTTTTGTCAATGTTAAGGGTGAGTTTGTTGGCAGTTAGCCAAAGATGGACTTTATTTAGCTCAGTATTTACTGTGGCATTTAGACCAAGGGGGTCAGGACTGGAGTAAATGAAGGTTGTGTCGTCAGCAAATAGAATTGGTTTGAGGTGTTGGGAGGCATTTGGAAGGTTGTTGTTGATTTAGATTAAATGCTGGTTACGGAGATCGAGAAAGGCTCGTTGACTTCATGCTCCATAAGGAAGATGAATGCAACGTGCCATTTACTGAGTTTGAGTTGCTTTCGGCCCTAAACAAAGGTAAAGCCACATCCCCCGGTGAAGATGGTATCACTTATGACATATTGCGTCTGCTCCCTTTAGTACCAGGGAATCCCCTGCTTGAGCTGTATAATATGAGCTATGTTACTGGGGAACTTCCTAACTCTTGGACCAACAGTATAATCATTCCAATTCCCAAGCCAAATCAAGAGAATGCTTTCCGCCCAATTTCCCTTACTAGTTGCATTTGCAAAACATTCGAGAGAATGGTCCTAAACCGTCTCCTCCATAGAGTAAGAACCATGCTATCCCCCCAGATATATGGCTTCATGCATGGAAGGAGTGTGTATCATTGCATCACCACTTTTCTTACCCTGCACACTGAAAAGTCATATATCACCTTCTTAGATCTTAAGTCTGCCTTTGATATTGCAAATAGACATGTTATCTTGAGTGAGCTTGCAAGAATGAACATTGGTGGTCGGCTTCTTTGTTGGATCAGGGGTTACTTATCCAACAGGAAGTCATCTGTATTTTTCCAGGGGTATAGGAGTGTAACAAGAGACTTTGAACTAGGTACCCCGCAGGGTGGTGTCCTCAGTCCTACCTTATTTAACATCTTAATAAACACGCTGTTAAACTCTATACCGAGCAAACCCAACGTCCACATCATTAGCTATGCTGATGATATAATGATACACACCACTGGGTATGCTAACACGCAGAACACTCTTAACTCTGTATTAGACTCATGTCAGGACCTAGGTTTAATTATCTCAGCAGAGAAAACAAAGATACACAATCGGCGCCCACCCAGGCAGGGAGGAGCTGTTCGCAAGATGTAACTGTCTGATGGCTCCCAGCTTGACTATGTAAACAGATTCAAATACCTTGGCCTTGAGGTGCCACTGTATGGTCCTGTTGTATTCAGACTCTGTCGTCAGTATAAAGAGAGGCTCCGAGCTCTCAAGGCTGATGTAGGTTATCACTCAGGCTATGGTGCCAATGTCAGAATTGTCAAAATGATGTACTTTGCACACATCAGATCTTTAGTGGATTATGCTGCACTTCTGCTTGTTTTGATGCCTGAAAGAAAGCTTGGAGGGCTTGAAAAATTGCAGATCGAAGTCTTGAGGATAATCCTTGGGTGCCCTCGTACCACAAAGATACTTAATATGAGAAAGGAACATAATATTCCGAGCGTTGTTGATCGTGTTACTGAAATTAACTCAAACTGGTATAAAAATGCTTAGGCTAACTCATCCTAACCCTTGCACAGAAGCCCTCCAGAATTTCTTTATTGAAGATCAGCATTGTTCCAAATGGACAACAAAAACTGGAACTCAACTCAGAATGTACCAGGTTCATGATTTGTACCAAGAGAAACAACAACGGCACTTTCCTGCACCGTGGGAGGCTACACCCTTTCCAGTTTTAATCCCCCCCTTTCCACCCAAGAAGCAAATTAGAGATCAGCCGAAGCTTCGTCTTGAGGCAAAGCTCAACGCCTTAAGCCATATTGATGCTCTGTCCACAGAGCATTCTCTCTCTCAAATTATATACACTGATGGTTCCCTACACCGCACCACGGGTGCAGGTGGAAGTGCAGTTGTTCTGACAATGGGCGATGGCTTGTACTTTGAGTGGGGAGTCCGTATAAACAACTGGGCCTCTACCCTTCAAACTGAACTATTTGCCTTGCTCTTTGCACTGAAATGTGTACAAGTCTCCAAACTTGATACATTAATTGTAAGTGACTCCTTATCATCCTTAAATGCTCTCAACTCTTTAAGACATAACTGAAACATGCTCGTATCCGAAGCTAGACACAAATACAACAAAATTATTAAGGATGGTAACAGAGTCCATTTCATGTAATTACCTAAGTGTAATTACCTAAGTGTAGTTACAAGGATGAGAGCTACGCTCGTGGTGTCCCGTCTTCCCAGCACTCTTTGTCATATAACGCTTTGAAACTACTGACGGTCTTGGCCTCCACCACCTTCTCACCTAACTTGTTCCAACCGTCTACCACTCTGTTTGCGAAAGTGAATTTTCTTATATTTCTTCGGCATCTGTGTTTAGCTAGTTTATATCTATGACCTCTTGTTCTTAAAGTTCCAGGTCTCAGGAAATCTTCCCTATCGATTTTATCAATTCCTATTACTATTTTGTATATAGTGATCATATCACCTCTTTTTCTTCTGTCTTCTAGTTTTGGCATATTTAATGCCTCTAACCTCTCCTCGTAGCTCTTGCCCTTCAGTTCTGGGAGCCACTTAGTAGCATGTCTTTACACCTTTTCCAGTTTATTGATGTGCTTCTTAAGATATGGACACCACACAACCGCTGCATATTCTAACTTTGGCCTAACAAAAGTCGTGAACAATTTCTTTAGTATATCGCCATCCATGTATTTAAAAGCAATTCTGAAGTTAGAAAGTGTGGCATAGGCTCCTCGCACAATATTCTTTATGTGGTCCTCAGGTGACAGTTTTCTATCTAGAACCACCCCTAGATCTCTTTCTTAATCAGAATTCTTTAAAGATTTCTCACATAATATATAGGTTGTGTGGGGTCTATGTTCTCCTATTCCACATTCCATAACATGGCATTTATTAAAATTAAATTCCATTTGCCAAGTGGTGCTCCATATACTTATTTTGTCCAGGTCATCTTGAAGGGCATGACAATCATCTAAGTTTCTTTTCCTTCCTATTATCTTAGCATCATCAGCAAACATCTTCATATAATTCTGTATACCAACTGGTAAATCATTTATGTAGACAATAAACATCACTGGTGCAAGAACTGAACCCTGTGGTACTCCACTCGTAACATTCCTCCAACCCGATACCTTGCCTCTGATTACGGCCCTCATTTTTCTATCAGTCAGAAAATTTTTCATCCATTTTTATTTTATTTTATTTTATTTTTTTTTATTTTATTTTATTTTATTTTATTTTATTTTATTTATTTATATACAAGAAGGTACATTGGGTTTGTGAGAATACATTGGATAGTACAGTAATTACACTCTTGTAAAGCCACTAGTACGCGCAGCGTTTCGGGCAGGTCCTTAATCTAACAGATAATTTTAAGTAGGTAAATTCTCAGAATTAATAAAATGATAACAAATACATTGCAAGAAAAAAATGAGATGAGAGAGAATAGTAAGTAATAAAGCACATTGGTATATTAAAGCTCTGATTGATTACATTGACAGCTTCATTGGTAATTTAAACAAGATTAATAGACACCATACAACAGATTGACAGCACATATAAGAAGACAGCAATGATCACAATGATAAAGATGTTCAGATTGGGTACATAAAGATTGGGAGATTGGGTAGCAATAGATACAGTACAATTTTAAAGCAATAGGTTAAAAACTATGAAGATGAAATTAGGTATTTTTTAGTATTGTTTTTGAATGACGCAAAAGTTGGACAGCTTTTCAATTCAATAGGGAGTGAGTTCCATAGACTGGGTCCCTTTATTTGCATAGAGTGTTTGCACAAATTAAGTTTGACTCTGGGGATATCAAAGAGATATTTATTTCTGGTGTGGTGATAATGGGTCCTATTACATCTGTCCAGGGAGAGTTTCAGAGCAGGATTTGCATTTAAGAACAGGGTTTTGTAAATGTAGTTGACACAAGAGAATTTGTGGAGTTAGATTATATTTAGCATGTTTAGGGAGTTAAATAAAGGGGCTGAGTGTTGTCTGAAAGCAGAATTTGTTATTATTCTGATAGCAGATTTTTGCTGAGTGATGATGGACTTGAGGTGGTTTGCAGTGGTTGAACCCCATGCGCAGATTCCATAATTAAGATAGGGATAGATTAGTGCATAATGTAGAGAGATGAGAGCAGAGTTAGGTACATAATATCTGATTTTGGAGAGTATACCAACTGTTTTAGAGACTTTCTTAGTTATGTGTTGTGTGTGGGTACTGAAGTTGAGTCTCTTGTCTAGGAATAGGCCGAGAAACTTTCCCTCATTTTTATTGCTAATGTTTACATTGTCTATCTGAGGCTGAATTGCATTTGTAGATTTGCTTCCAAATAAGATGTAGTAGGTCTTTTCTATGTTAAGTGTTAGTTTGTTGGTTGACATCCATAACTGGACTTTTTTTAGTTCATTATTAACAACATTATTTAGTGTATGTGGGTTGGGGTTAGAGTAGATAAGGGTAGTATCATCATCAGCTTACCTGTCACCCCTCCAATATTTTCCAGTTTCCAGAACAACCTCTTATGTGGATGTGGTCTCCATCTCATGTTGGCCTCCGAATGCATGATAGAGCTGATGAGTTAGCCAAAGAACCTGCCTTTAAAGGAGCCGTTGAGTGTAACCTTGGATTGTCAACGAGCCATCTGAGAGCAGCAGTACACCGAGAACTTCAACAAGATCTTGTAAATCTGAGGCAAAGTGAAATCGACACCAGTAATTCCATCTCTCATCATACTATCATGCAAGAGGAGCCACACATCTATGGATCATCTAATAAAATCAGCAGACTTCTAGATGTTACTACTGCTCGGCTTAGACTCGGTTACAAGTATCTATTGGAATTTTCATTACCTACTGATGTAGACCTGACCAAATGTAAACTGTATCAAGAAAATTATTCGCACACCCTCCGAAAAGATTCCCTTTTCAAAATTATTCTCACATCCTTTATTAAAATACAAATACAAATTTTTATTCAGATAAAGTACATACATGCAAGGTACGATACAAAAGTTGATGGATTTATAGATAGAGCTCGTACATAAAATGCCTAAAGCCACTATTACGCGAAGCGTTTCGGGCAGGAAAAACACTAAGACTAAAACTTTATACTAATTGAGATTAAAGTATATATTGTGTTGAGAAAAAATAAGAAAAGAATGGAAAAAAAGAGCTGGGGGTGGGGGGGGGGGGGGAAACATGGCTGAAAAAAAGCAAAAATACAATTTGGTTAACAAAACAGCATTGTTTAAAATAGAAGACATGGGTTGACATTTTGGGGGTGAGGTAAGTTACAGTAATTAGGTAGTACTTAGTTTTTATCTTAAACTGGTTGAGAGAGGTACAGTCTTTAACATGATTGGGAAGGTCATTCCACATTCTGGGTCCCTTGATTTGTAGAGCATTTCTAGTTTGATTAAGTCGTACTCTTGGAATATCAAATAGGTATTTGTTTCTGGAGTGGTGCTCATGGGATCTGTTACAACCTTCTAGGAAGCTTTTAAGGTCAGGATTGGCATTACAGTTCAGCGTTTTATATATATATATATATATATATATATATATATGTCGTACCTAGTAGCCAGAACTCACTTTTCAGCCTACAATGCAAGGCCCGATTTGCCTAATAAGCCAAGTTTTCATGAATTAATATATTTTCTCTAATTTTTTCCTTATGAAATGATAAAGCAACCCATTTCATTATATAAAAGGTCAATTTTTTTTTATTGGAGTTAAAATTAACGTAGATATATGACTGAACCTAACCAACCCTACCTAACCTAACCTAACCTATCTTTATAGGTTAGGTTAGGTTAGGTAGCCGAAAAAGTTAGGTTAGGTTAGGTTAGGTAAGTTAGGTAGTCGAAAAGCAATTAATTCATGAAAACTTGGCTTATTAGGCAAATCGGGCCTTGCATAGTAGGCTCAGAAGTGAGTTCTGGCTACTAGGTACGACATATATATATATATATATATATATATATATATATATATATATATATATATATATATATATATATATATATATATATATATATATATATATATATATATATATATATATATATATATATATATATATATATATATATATATATATATATATATATTATTAAATATGACCGAAAAAGTAAGATTAATAATTCTAACAGGAATTTTCTCAATCTTTCGTACATTTCGCTTCACTGTTGGAGGTAAATCAAAAATCAATTCTCCAAAATTCATTTTTATTTCTATTCTGACGCGACACGAGCGCGTTTCGTAAAACTTATTACATTTTCAAAGACTTTAGTTCACAAATACACAACTGAATAGAACTTACGCATCTCCGATTTTATATCTACATTTGAGTGAGGTGGAAGGGGTGATGTGGCATTAACACAAGACAGAACAAGATGTGGTATTAATAGGGTATTAATTTCATCAACACAAGACAGAACAAGAGTATTAATAGGGTATTAATTTCATCAACACAAGACAGAACACGAAACAATGGATATTGAATAGAAGTGTTTGTAGAAAGCCTATTGGTCCATATTTCTTGATGCTTCTATATTGGAGCGGAGTCTTGAGGTGGGTAGAATATAGTTGTGCAATAATTGGCTGTTGATTGCTGGTGTTGACTTCTTGATGTGTAGTGCCTCGCAAACGTCAAGCCGCCTGCTATCGCTGTATCTATCGATGATTTCTGTGTTGTTTACTAGGATTTCTCTGGCGATGGTTTGGTTGTGGGAAGAGATTATATGTTCCTTAATGGAGCCCTGTTGCTTATGCATCGTTAAACGCCTAGAAAGAGATGTTGTTGTCTTGCCTATATACTGGTTTTTTTGGAGCTTACAGTCCCCAAGAGGGCATTTGAAGGCATAGACGACGTTAGTCTCTTTTAAAGCGTTCTGTTTTGTGTCTGGAAAGTTTCTCATGAGTACGCTGGCCGTTTTTCTGGTTTTATAGTAAATCGTCAGTTGTATCCTCTGATTTTTGTCTGTAGGGATAAGGTTTCTATTAACAATATCTTTCAGGACCCTTTCCTCCGTTTTATGAGCTGTGGAAAAGAAGTTCCTGTAAAATAGTCTAATAGGGGGTATACAAGAGGAGTGTTGTTAACTCATATGTCGACCGTGCTCTCAGCCACAGCTCAGAATGGAAGCAAGTCGACGAAGAACTCTGTAGGGTAAGGCAGGTACTAGTCAATAACGGCTTCTCCAATGGTTTCGTCGAAGACATCATAAGAAGGAAAGTGAAAAGCCATGCAACCTCTGAAGAGACAACTAACACAACACCTATACCCCCTATTAGACTATTTTACAGGAACTTCTTTTCCACAGCTCATAAAACGGAGGAAAGGGTCCTGAAAGATATTGTTAATAGAAACGTTATCCCTACAGACAAAAATCAGAGGATACAACTGACGATTTACTATAAAACCAGAAAAACGGCCAGCCTACTCATGAGAAACTCTCCAGACACAAAACAGAACGCTTTAAAAGAGACTAACGTCGTCTATGCCTTCAAATGCCCTCTTGGGGACTGTAAGCTCCAAAAAACCCAGTATATAGGCAAGACAACAACATCTCTTTCTAGGCGTTTAACGATGCATAAGCAACAGGGCTCCATTAAGGAACATATAATCTCTTCCCACAACCAAACCATCGCCAGAGAAATCCTAGTAAACAACACAGAAATCATCGATAGATACAGCGATAGCAGGCGGCTTGACGTTTGCGAGGCACTACACATCAAGAAGTCAACACCAGCAATCAACAGCCAATTATTGCACAACTATATTCTACCCACCTCAAGACTCCGCTCCAATATAGAAGCATCAAGAAATATGGACCAATAGGGTTTCTACAAACACTTCTATTCAATATCCATTGTTTCGTGTTCTGTCTTGTGTTGATGAAATTAATACCCAATTAATACTCTTGTTCTGTCTTGTGTTGATGAAATTAATACCCTATTAATACCACATCTTGTTCTGTCTTGTGTTAATGCCACATCACCCCTTCCACCTCACTCAAATGTAGATATAAAATCGGAGATGCGTAAGTTCTATTCAGTTGTGTATTTGTGAACTAAAGTCTTTGAAAATGTAATAAGTTTTACGAAACGCGCTCGTGTCGCGTCAGACTAGAAATAAAAATGAATTTTGGAGAATTGATTTTTGATTTACCTCCAACAGTGAAGCGAAATGTACGAAAGATTGAGAAAATTCGTGTTAGAATTATTAATCTTACTTTTTCGGTCATATTTAATAATATATGTCTACAGGAAAGACTGCTACCAAAATATACTAATATATATATATATATATATATATATATATATATATATATATATATATATATATATATATATATATATATATATATGCGAACAAGCCTGAATGGTCCCCAGGACTATTTTCATTCATATATATATATATATATATATATATATATATATATATATATATATATATATATATATATATATATATATATATATATATATATATATATATATATATATATATATATATATATATATATATATATATATATACTTGTCTTAGTAAAGACAAGACAAGAACATATCGATGCCAACACAGAAGACAATGTCCAACATAACAGGCCAATTACACTGGATTAATCTTTGTGTTTAGATAGGAGATGCCTCGTATGGGCCAATAAGCCTTCTGCAGCCCCTATGTTTATCCCTTATGTATCCCCCCTTGTTTTCACCTTCATTGTATTATCACCTGACCTAATGCGGATATATATATATATATATATATATATATATATATATATATATATATATATATATATATATATATATATATATATATATATATATATATATATATATAACTGAAAACTCACACCCCAGAAGTGACTCGAACCCATACTCCCACAACTGGTATGTACAGGGACGCCTTAATCCGCTTGACCATCACGACCGGACATAAGGAAGTGATAGCCGAGGCTATATGAACCACTTCCCCGCCGGCACTCGGATGGTAATCTTGGGCATAGCATTTTATCAAATCACCTCATTCTTTGGGGCACACGTGAGGAACACAAATGCAAACAAGCCTGAATGGTCCCCAGGACTATATACAACTGAAAACTCACACCCCAGAAGTGACTCGAACCCATACTCCCACAACTGGTATGTACAGGGACGCCTTAATCCGCTTGACCATCACGACCGGACATAAGGAAGTGATAGCCGAGGCTATATGAACCACTTCCCCGCCGGCACTCGGATGGTAATCTTGGGCATAGCATTTTATCAAATCACCTCATTCTTTGGGGCACACGTGAGGAACACAAATGCAAACAAGCCTGAATGGTCCCCAGGACTATATACAACTGAAAACTCACACCCCAGAAGTGACTCGAACCCATACTCCCACAACTGGTATGTACAGGGACGCCTTAATCCGCTTGACCATCACGACCGGACATAAGGAAGTGATAGCCGAGGCTATATGAACCACTTCCCCGCCGGCACTCGGATGGTAATCTTGGGCATAGCATTTTATCAAATCACCTCATTCTTTGGGGCACACGTGAGGAACACAAATGCAAACAAGCCTGAATGGTCCCCAGGACTATATACAACTGAAAACTCACACCCCAGAAGGGACTCGAACCCATACTCCCACAACTGGTATGTACAGGGACGCCTTAATCCGCTTGACCATCACGACCGGACATAAGGAAGTGATAGCCGAGGCTATATGAACCACTTCCCCGCCGGCACTCGGATGGTAATCTTGGGCATAGCATTTTATCAAATCACCTCATTCTTTGGGGCACACGTGAGGAACACAAATGCAAACAAGCCTGAATGGTCCCCAGGACTATATACAACTGAAAACTCACACCCCAGAAGTGACTCGAACCCATACTCCCACAACTGGTATGTACAGGGACGCCTTAATCCGCTTGACCATCACGACCGGACATAAGGAAGTGATAGCCGAGGCTATATGAACCACTTCCCCGCCGGCACTCGGATGGTAATCTTGGGCATAGCATTTTATCAAATCACCTCATTCTTTGGGGCACACGTGAGGAACACAAATGCAAACAAGCCTGAATGGTCCCCAGGACTATATACAACTGAAAACTCACACCCCAGAAGTGACTCGAACCCATACTCCCACAACTGGTATGTACAGGGACGCCTTAATCCGCTTGACCATCACGACCGGACATAAGGAAGTGATAGCCGAGGCTATATGAACCACTTCCCCGCCGGCACTCGGATGGTAATCTTGGCCATAGCATTTTATCAAATCACCTCATTCTTTGGGGCACACGTGAGGAACACAAATGCAAACAAGCCTGAATGGTCCCCAGGACTATATACAACTGAAAACTCACACCCCAGAAGTGACTCGAACCCATACTCCCACAACTGGTATGTACAGGGACGCCTTAATCCGCTTGAAGTGGTTCATATAGCCTCGGCTATCACTTCCTTATGTCCGGTCGTGATGGTCAAGCGGATTAAGGCGTCCCTGTACATACCAGTTGTGGGAGTATGGGTTCGAGTCACTTCTGGGGTGTGAGTTTTCAGTTGTATATAGTCCTGGGGACCATTCAGGCTTGTTTGCATTTGTGTTCCTCACGTGTGCCCCAAAGAATGAGGTGATTTGATAAAATGCTATGCCCAAGATTACCATCCGAGTGCCGGCGGGGAAGTGGTTCATATAGCCTCGGCTATCACTTCCTTATGTCCGGTCGTGATGGTCAAGCGGATTAAGGCGTCCCTGTACATACCAGTTGTGGGAGTATGGGTTCGAGTCACTTCTGGGGTGTGAGTTTTCAGTTGTATATAGTCCTGGGGACCATTCAGGCTTGTTTGCATTTGTGTTCCTCACGTGTGCCCCAAAGAATGAGGTGATTTGATAAAATGCTATGCCCAAGATTACCATCCGAGTGCCGGCGGGGAAGTGGTTCATATAGCCTCGGCTATCACTTCCTTATGTCCGGTCGTGATGGTCAAGCGGATTAAGGCGTCCCTGTACATACCAGTTGTGGGAGTATGGGTTCGAGTCACTTCTGGGGTGTGAGTTTTCAGTTGTATATAGTCCTGGGGACCATTCAGGCTTGTTTGCATTTGTGTTCCTCACGTGTGCCCCAAAGAATGAGGTGATTTGATAAAATGCTATGCCCAAGATTACCATCCGAGTGCCGGCGGGGAAGTGGTTCATATAGCCTCGGCTATCACTTCCTTATGTCCGGTCGTGATGGTCAAGCGGATTAAGGCGTCCCTGTACATACCAGTTGTGGGAGTATGGGTTCGAGTCACTTCTGGGGTGTGAGTTTTCAGTTGTATATAGTCCTGGGGACCATTCAGGCTTGTTTGCATATATATATATATATATATATATATATATATATATATATATATATATATATATATATATATATATAATAAACATGAGAGGATGTGCAGGGACTTAATATCTAACATATTCAGAGATTTGAGTAGGGGTACCAAGTGATGTCTGGGGCCAGAGTAGGATATTGTCCTAATAGCAGCTTTGTGTTGAGTAATTAGAGGACGTAAATGATTTTGAGTAGTAGAACCCCAAGCACAAATACCATAGTTGAGATAAGGACAGATGAGAGAATAATAGAGTGTCACCAGGGCAGGGCGAGGTACATAATATCTGATCTTAGAAAGAATGCCAACAGTTTTTGATAGTTTTTTTTATATATTTAGAATGTGTCCCTGGAAATTCAGCTTGCGGTCAATGAGAACGCCAAGGAATTTGCCATCTACTTTGTTACAAATTTGGGTATTGTTAATTCTGAGATTTACTTGATATGAGGATTTATTGCCAAACAAAATATAGAAAGTTTTGTCAATGTTAAGGGTGAGTTTGTTGGCTGTTAGCCAGTGATGGACTTTATTTAGCTCAGTATTCACTCTGATATTTAGAGCAAAGGGGTCAGGACTGGAGTAAATGAAGGTCGTGTCATCAGCAAATAGAATTGGTTTGAGGTGTTGTGAGGCATTTGGAAGGTCATTAATGTAGATGAGAAAGAGGAGAGGGCCAAGTATGCTGCCCTGGGGAACACCAATGTTGATGGGTAGGGTGGGAGAAATTGAATTGTTCACAGAAACATACTGGAGCCTGTCAGTAAGGTAAGACTTAATGTACTTCAGGGAGTGACCTCTTACTCCATAATGTTGTAATTTAAGAAGAAGGTTTTGGTGGTTGAGTGTCAAAAGCCTTACGCAGGTCCACAAATAACCCAACAGGGAACTCATTTTTATCAAGAGCTGCATGAATCAAGTTAATCATACTAATAAGTGCATCGTTAGTAAATAAAATAAATATGTTTATTCAGGAAAGGTACATACATACAAGTGATGTTATATTAATGGATCGATATATAGATAGAGCTAGTACATACAATGCCTAAAGCCACTATTACGCAATGCGTTTCGGGCAGGAAAAACATTAATATCTAGAACTTAATACTAATTGAGCATAAAGAATAAAATGTGTTGAGAACAAATACAAATAAAGATAAAAAAAAGGGGGAACATGACTGAAAAAGCAGCACAAATACAATAGGTTGACAAACAGTGTTGATTAAAAAAAAAAAAATAACAGACATGGGTTGACAATTGAGGGGTAAGGTAAGTTACAGGGAATTTATTAGGTAGTGTTTAGTTTTTAACTTAAACTGGTTGAGAGAGGTACAGTCTTTAACATGGTTGGGAAGATCATTCCACATTCTGGGTCCCTTGATTTGTAGAGCATTTCTAGTTTGATTAAGTCGTACTCTTGGAATATCAAAACTGTATTTATTTCTGGTGTGGTGCTCATGGGCTCTGTTACAACCTTCAATGAAGCTTTTGAGGTCAGGATTGGCATTACAGTTCAGCATTTTATATATGTATAATACACAAGAGAGAATGTGCAGTGACTTAATATCTAACATATTCAGAGATTTGAGTAGGGGTACCGAGTGATGTCTGGGGCCAGAGTTAGGATATTGTCCTAATAGCAGCTTTGTGTTGGGTAATTAGAGGACGTAAATGATTTTGGGTAGTAGAGCCCCAAGCACAAATACCATAGTTGAGATATGGATAGATGAGGGAGTAATAGAGAGTAACCAGGGCAGGGCGGGGTACATAATATCTGATCTTAGAAAGAATGCCAACAGTTTTTGAAACTTTTTTTGATATATTTAGAATGTGTCCCTGGAAATTCAGCTTGTGGTCAATGAGAACGCCAAGGAATTTTCCATCTAATTTGTTACAAATTTGGGTATTGTTTATTTTGAGATTTATTTGATCAGAGGATTTATTGCCAAACAGAATATAGAAAGTTTTGTCAATGTTAAGGGTGAGTTTGTTGGCAGTTAGCCAAAGATGGACTTTATTTAGCTCAGTATTTACTGTGACATTTAGAGCAAGGGGGTCAGGACTGGAGTAAATGAAGGTTGTGTCGTTAGCAAATAGAATAGGTTTGAGGTGTTGGGAGGCATTTGGAAGGTCATTAATGAAGATGAGAAAGAGGAGAGGGCCAAGTATGCTGCCCTGAGGAACACCAATGTTGATGGGTAGGGTGGGAGAAATTGAATTGTTCACAGAAACATACTGGAGCCTGTCAGTAAGGTAAGATTTGAGGTATTGTAGGGAGTGTCCTCAGACTCCATAATGATGTAATTTAAGAAGAAGGTTTTGGTGGTCGACAGTGTCAAAAGCCTTACGCAGGTCCACAAATAACCCAACAGGGAACTCATTTTTATCAAGAGCTGCATGAATTAAGTTAATCATACTAATAAGTGCATCGTTAGTGCTTTTTTTGGGTCTGAAGCCATATTGGCAAGAGCTAAGTATATTGTGCTTGGCTAGATAAGAGTAAAGCTGCTTGTAGATTAGTTTTTCAAAAATTTTTGATAAGTTAGGCAGGATTGAAATAGGTCTGTAGTTGTTAACATCTGTGAGATCACCACATTTGTGGACAGGCGTCACTCTCGCTTTTTTTTAGAACATCTGGAAAGGTTTGGAGTTCAAGTGACTTGTTGAAAAGCAATGCAATAGCAGGGGCTAAAGATTTGGAGGCTTATTTGTAAATTAAAGTTGGTATCTCCTCAAGGGCACTAGACTAGGTTTTAAGGGAAAGGATTATCTCATTGACATCAGTGGAATTAATAGGCTTTAGGTACAGAGACTGTGGATAGTTACCTGTAAGATAGTCCTTAACGTCAGTACTGGAAGATGGAATATCATTTGCAAGGGATGACCCAATGGAAGAGAAGAACCTATTGAACTCAATAGCAGAATCTGAGGCTGAAAGCTGACCATCGTTATTGGAAAGGAGTGTTGGTTTGTTATTTAAAGTCTTCTTTGATCCCAATATTTGTGAAATTGTGCTCCAAGTTTTTGAATGTTGCTCTTTATTTGGGAAAATTTATCTTCGTAGTATTTAGTTTTGGCTTGTCTAATTATCTTAGATAGCAATAATGAGTAATTCTTTGAGAATTCTTTGGAGACAATTCCTAACCTATACTTCTTCTCAAGGTCATGTTTTTTATTAATGGATTTAAGTATTCCCTTTGTAAGCCAGGGATTGTTAAGCCTTTTGGTAGTGATTTGTTTTGTAAGCATAGGACAGTGAGTGTTATCTCAACTATGCTATGCTATCTCAACTATACTATCTCCTTATCTCAACTATGGTATTTGTGCTTGGGGTTCTACTACCCAAAATCACTTACGTCCTCTAATTACCCAACACAAAGCCGCTATTAGAACAATATCCAACTCTGGCCCCAGACATCACTCGGTACCCCTACTCAAATCTCTTAATATGTTAGATATTAAGTCACTGCACATTCTCTCATGTGTATTATACATATATAAAACGCTAAACTATAATGCCAATCCTGATCTTAAAAGCTTCATAGAAGGTTGTAACAGAACCCATGAGCACCACACCAGAAATAAATACAGTTTTGATATTCCTAGAGTACGTCTTAATCAAACTAGAAATGCTCTGCAAATCAAGGGGCCCAGAATGTGGAATGACCTTCCCAACCATGTTAAAGACTGTACCTCTCTCAACCAGTTTAAGATAAAAACTAAACACTACCTAATAAATTCCCTGTAATCTACCTCACTCCTCTATTGTCAACCCATGTCTGTTATTTTCTTTTTTTTTTCTTTTTTTTAATCAACACTGTTTGTCAACCTATTGTATTTGTGCTGCTTTTTCAGTCATGTTCCCCCTTTTTTTTTATCTTTATTTGTATTTGTTCTCAACATCTTTTATTCTTTATGCTCAATTAGTATTAAGTTCTAGATATTAATGTTTTTTCTTGCCCGAAACGCATTGCGTAATAGTGGCTTTAGGCATTGTATGTACTAGCTCTATCTATATATCAATCCATTAATGTAACATCACTTGTATGTATATACCTTACCTGAATAAACATCTGAATCTGAATCTGATAAACATCTGATAAAGGCTAAGAGTTTTTTGAAGAAAAGATTGCACTGCTAGGTTGATGTCCCCTATGTTACCTAACTCGGACTCCCAGTTGACATTATCAGCAGCAGTTTTAAAATTGTCTATAGCAGTTTCATTGTACAGCGTAAAACTTAACTCCCTTGACTCTAGTGGTGGTTTGCTAATGTTAGTTAAGAGAACAGTCTCCGTGGTGTATTGGTAAGACACTCGCCTGGCGTTCCGCGAGCGCTATGTCATGGGTTCGTATCCTGGCCGGGGAGGATTTACTGGGCGCAATTCCTTAACTGTAGCCTCTGTTTAACGCAACAGTAAAATGTGTACTTGGATGTGAATGCGATTCTTCGCGGCAGGGGATCGTATTCCAGGGACCTGCCCGAAACGCTACGCGTACTAGTGGCTGTACAAGAATGTAACAACTAAAATAAATTAAAATAAATAAAATAAAATGTTTATTTAGGTAAGGTACATACATACAATAAATTTTTACAAAGAATGGTTGACTTATAGGTAGAGCTAGTACATACAATGCCTAAAGCCACTATTACGCAAAGCGTTTCGGGCATGATAAACTTAAATGACAAGCTTAATACTAATTGAGCATAATGAGTAGAATGAAAACATAAATGAAAAAGCAGCACAAATACAATTATGTCAACAAACAGCGCTCTTTAAAAAAAACAGACATTGGTTGACAATAGAAGGGTAAGGTAGGTTACAGGGAATTTATTAGGTATAGCTTCGTTTTTAACTTAAACTGGTTGAGAGAGGTACAGTCTTTAACATGGTTGGGAAGGTCATTCCACATTCTGGGCCCCTTGATTTGTAGAGCATTTCTAGTTTGATTAAGTCGTACTCTAACTCTTGTATATATCTCAATATCTCAAGAAATGTGGGGTAATGGTCTGTAGTGCTATCGGTGATTATACCTGAAGTAAGCGGAGAGGTTATGTTTGTCCAGATGTGATCTAGAGTCGTGGCAGTGCTATCAGTGATTCTAGTTGGTCTAGTGATTAAAGGTATGAGGAAGCAGGAATTCATACAGTTGAGGAAGCTAACAGCAGTAGGATGTTCAGGCTCACAGAGGTCAATATTAAAGTCCCTTCCGATTATTAGATGGTTTTTGTTCAGTCTGTTATCGAGTATTAGATTTCTAAGGTTTGAGTTGAATTCGGACACATCAGTGTTAGGAATTCTATAGACTGCACCCACAGACAGGACAGACTCGGCACCCTTGACTCTGAAGCTGGCGAAGATATACTCCCCACAGCAGTCTCTAGTTCTAATTTCTTTTAAGCATGTTAGTTCTTGGTGGTAGTAAAGAGCAGTGCCACCAACCTCTCTGAAGTTGGCGACAGTTGTGAATTGCCGAGTAGTTAGGCATGTTAAAGAGTTGAGTAGTATCCTCGTTCAACCATGTTTCAGTAAGTATAATAAAAGAGAATTTGTTGTCAATAGTTTCAATCAAGGCACTAACATCATCGAAGTGTTTACCTAGGGATCTAACGTTCAAGTTGATTACAGAGATATTGTGATTATGAGTTAATGGTCACTGCTTGCAACACAAGCGGGGATGTTTCTGGCGGGGGAGAAAGAAACAATTGCGCAGCGCGTCCCGCGGCGTTGCGCGGGCAGTTTGGGGCCGCATAAATACGGGCGCACAACGGGGCTCCGCCTCACTCCGCCTGCCCTCGCCGCTGCCCTCGCAAAACATCCTGTTGCTGCTCAGCGAGTCGTAAACACAGAAGTTTAGCCCGCTCAACTGTTCTCACAGCATGGACCCTACAACAGTTCCTCGCGACGACTCGGAGCGACCCGTTAGGGGCGTCCTGCCCTTCTCAACATTTAAGGTAGTTTTTGTGTTTTGTTGGCGCGCGGGACCAGTGTTTGTGTTGGCGCGTCAGACCAGTGTTTGTCTCTTTGTTGGCGCGCGCGCCCTGAAGCACGCCTGTTGGTTCAGCGTTGGTGACCAAATGCAGGTGCAGTGGTCCTAGAGGGGAAGGTGACCCTCGGTGTTATGGGGCACTGGGTTTTTCTCCAGTAGGTGGCTGTTATTTGAACCACACTCGGGAGGAGGCCTGTCCACCCCTACCCTCTCCTTCCCCATCTGCTCAGCCCTGTCCTTAAGCTCCCCACCCAGTCGACGTGAGGTATGCTGTTGGGCGACTTCTGTTATGCCGTTATTTATTATTTACGTTCTTTATATGTCCTTCCTTACAGTCTGACTGTTAGTCAGGGTGTGTTTCCTCACGCTACAATATTTACTGTAATTTTACCTTTGCTTTCGCCCCTAGCTTTAATTTTCATGGATTTGTAATTTCATAAGTTCCTTAATTTATTAATGAATTTAATGGTGGCAAGCTGCCTGTTTCTTTTGCAGGCTTTTCATTCAGGTCTGTTTTAACTTTTGCTTATTGCCTATAAGTTATTAGGTAAAGTCAGCTAGGTTAGGCTAGCTGCCGAGTCACAGGCCTCTGGCCACCAGCTTTAAGTTTAATGGACTAGTTTTTCCATAAGTTCCCTTAACTTATTCCCGAATTTATTGCAGTGTCAAGCTCCCTGTTTCTTTTGCAGGTTGTACATTTAGTTTTATTTAACTTTAGCTTATTGCCTTTAAGTTATTAGGGAAAGTCAGCTAGGTTAGGCTAGCTGCTGTGTCACAGGCCTCTGGCCCCTAGCTTTGTTTTCATGGACCTGTTTTCCCACAAGTTTCCTTAATTTACTACTGAAATTTATGCAGTGTTAAGCTGCATGTTTCTTTAGCTGGATTTAAATTTAGGTTTGTTTTAACTTCTGGTCATTGCCTTTAAGTTAGTAGGTAAAGTTAGCTAGGTTAGGCAAGCTGCTGTGTCACAGGCCTCTGGCCCCTAGCTTTGTTTTTGTGGACTTGTTTTCCCACAAGTTTCCTTAATTTACTACTGAAATTTATGCAGTGTTAAGCTGCATGTTTCTTTAGCTGGATTTAAATTTAGGTTTGTTTTAACTTCTGGTCATTGCCTTTAAGTTAGTAGGTAAAGTTAGCTAGGTTAGGCTAGCTGCAGTGTCACAGGCCTCTGGCCCCTAGCTTCGTTTTCTGGATTTGTTTCCATAAGTTTCCTCATTTTATTATTGAATTTTATGCAGTGTCAAGCTGCGTGTTTCTTTAGCTGGTTTTACATTTAGGTTGTTTTAACTTTTGGTCATTGCCTATAAGTTATTAGGTAAAGTCAGCTAGGTTATGCTAGCTGCTGTGTCTCAGGCCTCCGGCCTCTAGCTTTAAATTTTCTTGGACTTGTGTTTTCCATAAGTTTCCTTAATTTATTATTGAATTTAATGCAGTGTCAAGCTGCATGTTTTCTTTCGCAGGTTTTACACTTAGGTTTGTGTAACTTTGCTTGCCTATAAGTTATTAGGTAAAGTCGGCTAGGTTAGGCTAGCTGCAGTGTCTCAGGCCTCTGGCTCCTAGCTTTGTTTCATGGACTTGTTTTCCATAACTTTCCTTTATTAATGAATTTTATGCAGTGTCAAGCTGCATGTTTTCTTTAGCTGGTTTTACATTTGTTTGTTTAACTTTTGCTATTGCCTTTAAGTTATTATGTAAAGTCAGCTAGGTTATGCTAGCTGCTGTGTTCACAGGCCTCTGGCCTCTAGCTTTAAGTTTTTATGGACTTGTTTTCCATAAGTTTCCTTAATTTATTAATGAATTTTATGCAGTGTCAAGCTGCTAGTTTCTTTGCTGGTTTTACATTCGTTTGTTTAACCTCTGCTTTGCCTTTAAGTTATTACGTAAAGTCAGCTAGGATGTGATAGTTGTCGGGATCGGGCCCCTTGCCTCTTGCTTTAAGTTTCTTCTGGCCCTGCATTTATGTTTAGTTTCCTCAGCAAATGTCCTGCATTTTACATTGCCCTTGCTGCATGTTTTTACTTTACTGGTTTACAATTGTTTAACTTATGCTTCACCTTTAAGTAAAGTCAGCTAGGTTGTCCTAGATGCTGTCTTCGGGCCTCATGCCTCTCCCTTTAAGTTTATCTCGGACTCGTATTGATTAGTTCCATCAGCAATTTATTACTAATTATGCATTGCCTAAGTGCAAGTCATTTTACTTACTGTTTTACCTTTATACTTGTTTCCTTGACTTTGTCAAAGTTATTAAGTACTGACGCTAGACAGTACCAGTTTCGTTTACCAGTACCAGTAAACGTTTTTACAGTCGTTTTGTCTGCCCGGTGTAGCCCAGAAGAATCTGCAGCCTCCCGGCTGCTGGCTTATCCAGACATGTGGCCTCCCAGGACGCTGGTTATCAGACGTATTGTCTGCTCGGTGTAGCCCGGAATATACTGCGGCCTCCCAGGCCGCTGGTTATCAGACGTATTGTCTGCTCAGTGTAGCCCGGAAGATACTGCTGCTTCCCAGGCCGCTGGTTTATTCAGACGTTTAGTCTGCCCAACGTAGCCAGGAAGGTTGACAGCCGCTGCCGTCTTAGCTGACTGCGTTCAGGGGCTGCTCCCCAGCCGACGTCCTTCCTGCGATGAGTTAAGCCGACGTCCTTCCTGCGATGAGTTAAGCCGACGTCCTTCCTGCGATGAGTTAAGCCGACGTCCTTCCTGCGATGAGTTAAGCTGACGTCCTTCCTGTGATGAGTTAAGCCGACGTCCTCCCTGCGATGAGTTAAGCCGACGTCCTTCCTGCGATGAGTTAAGCCGACGATGTTCTACAGGTATTATATTTATATTGGTCATATAAATACACGGCCTTTCTGGCCGCGGGTTTATCCAGACGTGTTGTCTGCCGGTGTAGCCCGGAATCTACTGCGGCCCCCCAGGCCGCTGGTTTCTCCAGACGTTTTGTCTGCCCAATGTAGCCACGAAGGTTGTCATAGCCGCTGCCGTCTTCGCTGTCTGCGCTCGGGGGTTCATGTCCAGCCGACGTTCTTCCTGTGGTGAGTTAAGCTGGCGATGTTATTCAGGTATCTTATTTACATTGGCCATATAAATATGTGGTCTTTCAGGCCGCTGGTTTATCCAGACGTGTTGTCTGCCTGGTAGCCCGGAAGTCACAGTGGGCCCCCCCCCCAGGCCGCTGGTTTATCCAGACGTTTCATCTGCCGGTGTAGCCCGGAACGTTTCCACAGCCACCGACTGTGGAAACTTACAAGTGTTAATCCCGTTTCTCTAACGAATTATAGTCCAGCTTTATTTTGAGCATACTTTGTTTTGCAATTTATAATTATTTGTTATAATTGTATTAATTGTAATTATGTTATAATAGCACAGTTTGCCTAGTTTCCTCAGTAGTTACAGTACTTTCGTTTGGCTCTTGCAGTTATTCACGTCGCTTATTTGGTTATATTTATGTTATGCATCTCCTCCGTTCCCTTAATGTAATATGGCTATATATCCACGCCGTTTGTATACCCTTATTTTGTACTTGCAGATACCACGTGCCATGCCTTGCCCTATTCATAATTATGTTCTACATCTCGGCACTAACATGCCTCCTGTTTCAGGTTACCTCGGACTTTCTTTCCCAATCAGCCTCCTTAATTTACTCCGACAGTTGATGCGTTGCTCATGTCGCATGTTTATTTTTGCGTTGCTGTGTCCAGTATGCTGCCCACTTTTACCCTGCCTTACGTCATCAAGTAAAGACAGCCAGGATGTGCTATTTGCAGAGTTACCAAGTAATTTATTAAGTAAAGTCAGACAGGCAGTGCTAGTTGCGGAGTTACTAAGTAAATTATTAAGTAAAGTCAGCCAGGATGTGCTATTTGTAGAGTTCCTAAGAATTATTAAGTCAGACAGGATGTGCTATTTGCAGTATTCGCGGGCCCTTATTTTAGCTTCACGTCTCCTGGCCCTGCATTTTTGCCTAGTTTCATCGGTAGTTACAGTAGTTTATGCTTAGCTTTGCAGTTTAGTTTCCTCAGTGGTTACAGTATTTACGCTTGGCTCTTGCAGTTTATTCACGTTACTTATCAGGTTATATTTGTTATGCTTTCCCTCCGTTCTCTTAATGTAAAAATGGTTATATATGCACGCCGATTGTATACCCTTATTTTGTACCTGCAGACTTCACGTGCCATGACTTGCCCTATTCAGGTGACCTGGACAGGGGGGTGGCCCCCACGTTGCCTGGGGCACGGTACACTCCAGCAGATGGCGGCGTCGAAGCGTCGTCGGGAACGTCGTATATTTAACGATATCCCGTTCTTTGCCTTCCTAAGACAATGTAAATTAAGATTTTATACGCTTATATGGAAGGTTTCTTATTTTGTACTGGCAGACATCTCGCGACATGCCTTGCCCTTCCTCTTAATTACGTTCTACATTTCAGCACTAACATGCCTCCTGCTTTCAGATTACCACGGATTCCTTTTCCCAAACAGCCTACCTTAATTTACTCCGACAGTTGATGCTTTGCTCATGTCGCATGTTTATTTTTGCGTTGCTGTGTTCAGTATGTTTGTTCATTTTCCTTGCCTTACGTCATTACGTAAGTAAATTATTAAGTAAAATCAGCCAGGATGTGCTATTTGCAGAGTTACTAAGTAAATTATTAAGTCAGCCAGGATGTGCTATTTGCAGAGTTACTAATTAATAATTACTAGTCTTTCACTGGGCTACCTTTATGCTTCTCCCCTTCCTGTCTAGGTATGTTTAGGTATGGCTAGCGGTGCGCGAGCCGCGGCTTATCGGTTCCTCCTACGTCTGCGTGTCAATTTTGTTATTGTTGGACTCGCAATTTGATTTGTATTTATTACGGAAAAAAATTTTCTCCCGCAATTTACTCTTTGTTTAAGTTTCACGTTCAATTTGTTATTAAGGGACTATCAATTAGGATTTGTATTAATCTATTGCTTTGCCTCTGTGCCTTTAAGTTATTTTCAGCTAAGGTACGCTAGTTGCAGTGCATTCGGGTGGCCCCCCCCCCCCCCACAAAAAAAATTTTCTTTTTCTCCTCCGGTTATTTCGTCCTATTACACTCGTTTCCCTCATTATATATTCTATTCTGAATTTTGTGCATTATATCTGACCACCCATTCTTCATCGTATCGACAGTACATTAAGTTTCATTTGGATGCTACCGAGAAGTTTAGCATGGCCTCGCGCACGGTGTCATGCAAAAAAAAAAAAAAAAAAAAAAAAAAAAAAAAAAAAAAAAAAAAAAAAAAAAAAAAACTGGCCATTCGGCCTTCCTTTCGGCAAGCTCAAGCCAGTCAGTTAGCATGACGTCGGCCAGCTTGTGGTTGGCCAGCGCAGCCAGCATGCTGTTGGCCATAGGTCGCTAACGTTCTTTGGCCATCCGGCCTTCTGGGCTATTTTACTCTTCTTGTTCCTTCGCCATTGTTGTTTCCTACTACGTAATAGTATTCTATTTAATTTTACCTCGTCTATTCATTAGGTTAGGGGCCCCCTTACCTCCAACCGCTATTCCTTCCACTGCGCTCTGCCTGCTTGGCGCTTAATGCCGGTTTCTTCTGTTCCCTTTATTCGCAGCCACGACAAGCCGGAACCCCCCCCCCCCCTTCACACCCTACTGCGGCGAGGAAGAGAACGCGAGCCGGATATTCCTCTGATCACCATAAACGCACGCAGCGGTGCCGGGATGCAGCCGCCCAGGACCTACGTTAATACTATTATCTTCTCTTTATTTGCTGGGCTATATGGCAGTATTAATATTACTCCGTACCGTTACTGTCATTCCAGTATTATTTTATTAAAATATAAATTGTTACTATGGTTTGGCGTTGTTTTCTTAATTTCTTCCATTCTGCGGCACTTGCCGTCATCTGTTATTTACGATATTACATTGTATTCTTCATTGTACGATTATTTACGACATTGTATTCTTATTATTATCCTTATTACAGTTACTGAATGGCAGCTCCCTGCCGTCGATTTCACTTTGCTCCTGTTCTAAAGATGTTGCCGAAGTTCACGGCGTACTAGCTGCGGCTCGCAGACGCTCATTGACAACACAAGACTACACTCAGCGGCCACTCAAGGCAGACTCCTTGGCTTCTACCCAGCCCAATCACCCGTCTGGAGGCAGAGATGGGATAGAGACCAAGGGTAATGTTCCCCGCTCACATTCTACATCCGATTAGGACACAAGCATGTTATAGATTTGGCTTTAAGAATTGGTTCTTATTCCATTTTATTGTTTATGTATATGTTGCTTAGTTGTTATACCCTTTCTTGGTATATGTATTGTTTATATTCAAGATTTATAGTGTTTCGTCTTACCCTGTTATAGTTGCTTTGTGCCTCCTTGCTGTTCTCCGGTTTTCTCCCACCTTTGCTCTTAGCAAAGGTACTTCCCCCTTCCGTTTGCTGGAAGATTCTTAGATTTGTTAGCCCCCCTTCATTGCTACAGTATAATTATTCAGATGCTCTTTATTCATCCAGGATTGTTAATTAAGGTTTCTCTTAATTCCTGCTGCCGGGCTCCCTCCCCCATTTTTCGCCTCCGTATTGATTCAGCTAGGGTTTCCCTCCCGTCTGTGCTCTTGCCTGTCACGATAACACTGCACGCCGCTTCTGCCCACCCTTACTGCCTTATATCTTTCAGCCCGGGGGAGGTGAGCTACGCGACAAAAAATCGACGCACGCTCCGACTGGACCAGGTATCGCTTACATGGTCAGGAATCAACACTCTTCGGATCCTACAAGCACAGATCCTACAAGCGCTCCTGTCACCAGGCGAGATTTCTCCAGGATCCTACGCGCTGCCCTCTCGGCGCTAGGCTTGACTTCAGATGACTACGCTCCGCACCCAGCTGTCTCGGGACGGGCTCGCCACATCAGAAATAATGGCAAACGGCAGGCGGAAGAGTAGTGCTCACATCCTACGTCAGACGGGACGTTGTTGCTCTGCTACATTGAGTGCCTCACGCGGCCAGCTGGCACTCGCCCTTCGGGGGGGGGTCCGGCTGCTGGCCTGCGGTGGGGGTGCAGCGCCGGTCCCCAAGTGTCCCGCTGTCCGCAGCTAATACTTTGCCCAGTCTAGGTGCTAGTAAGCCCTACTTGTAGTCACACCCCCTTCTCCTTATCCATTAGGTCTTTTACGGCCTCTTGGCCGGGTACATTACGTGTTATGTGGTCTCTCACTTATTAGTTATTCTTTGTGTCCTGCCTGTTATATCCTAGTGTTATATAATTACTACACATTTGCACTCGGCCTTAATTCTAGTACCAGTTAACCTTTAGGTTTCTGCAGAATTAGTTTCCATGTCACTATAGGCTAAGGTCTCATACTTACTACGGGTGTACCTTTTAAGTTAAATCTAGTCCTTGGAATTGTTACTGTTAATTCTTACTTTATATATTTACTTTATATTTACTTTATATATTTTAATATAAACGTTATATATTCCTTAAATTATATTTGAAACTTTGTATATTTACATGTTCAATATTAAGTTTTATATAATATCAACTTTGTTAAGCCTATAATATAAACCGTGTTTAATATAAACTTTATATAATTACTTACTTTATGTGAACTTTATATATTTACATGTTCTGCAGAATTTAATCTTCAATAAACTTTAACGCCCCATACTGCCAGTATCTTTCTCCCCCTGGCCAGAAAATGGTCACTGCTTGCAACACAAGCGGGGATGTTTCTGGCGGGGGAGAAAGAAACAATTGCGCAGCGCGTCCCGCGGCGTTGCGCGGGCAGTTTGGGGCCGCATAAATACGGGCGCACAACGGGGCTCCGCCTCACTCCGCCTGCCCTCGCCGCTGCCCTCGCAAAACCCCACCCTCCCTCCCTTTTGCAAGCGGCTGCTTTTGTACCTCCGTCATGCTTTGCACAGTTGTCCCGATTGTCTCCCCACTGCATGTGGGAAGGGGGGTGCAGCGCCGGTCCCCAAGTGTCCCGCTGTCCGCAGCTAATACTTTGCCCAGTCTAGGTGCTAGTAAGCCCTACTTGTAGTCACACCCCCTTCTCCTTATCCATTAGGTCTTTTACGGCCTCTTGGCCGGGTACATTACGTGTTATGTGGTCTCTCACTTATTAGTTATTCTTTGTGTCCTGCCTGTTATATCCTAGTGTTATATAATTACTACACATTTGCACTCGGCCTTAATTCTAGTACCAGTTAACCTTTAGGTTTCTGCAGAATTAGTTTCCATGTCACTATAGGCTAAGGTCTCATACTTACTACGGGTGTACCTTTTAAGTTAAATCTAGTCCTTGGAATTGTTACTGTTAATTCTTACTTTATATATTTACTTTATATTTACTTTATATATTTTAATATAAACGTTATATATTCCTTAAATTATATTTGAAACTTTGTATATTTACATGTTCAATATTAAGTTTTATATAATATCAACTTTGTTAAGCCTATAATATAAACCGTGTTTAATATAAACTTTATATAATTACTTACTTTATGTGAACTTTATATATTTACATGTTCTGCAGAATTTAATCTTCAATAAACTTTAACGCCCCATACTGCCAGTATCTTTCTCCCCCTGGCCAGAAAATACATTGTTTACATCATGTGCTGTAAAATATCTGCAGTTCAGATCATTAAAGTGATGATTGTCATAGATAGTGGATAAGAGGTTTAGTTCAGGGTCTGTTAGTGCTTTTTTGGAGTCTGAAGCCATATTGACAAGAGCTAAGCATATTGAGTTTGGCTAGATAAGAGTAAAGCTGTTTACAGATTAGTTTGTCAAATATTTTTAACAAGTATGGCAGAATTGATATAGGTCTGAAGTTGTTAACATCAGTGGGATCACCACATTTGTGGACAGGGGTTACTCTCGCTTTTTCTTAGAATATCTGTTTTTTTTAGCAGAATCTTTTTTTTTTAGCAAAAAGCAGAAAGCTTTTTTTTTAGAATATTCGAAAAGATACGTGAATTCAGAGAACACTCTATAACAAATGTTCAAGAGATATGTAAATATTTTATTAAAAATGATCTGCTGCCAGAAGTCTTTGCCAAATATCCCCAGTTTTATAACTGTAGGTAGTAACAAGTGATTCATTAATTGTAACCTATCCATCGCTGCCCACTGAATGGGGGCGGTGTGCATGAGAAACATATCAATTGCAACACTAGCCCTCCACATATGTCAGTTGCTTAAATTAGAAAGTGTACATGTGGTCGGTCTCGAGCGGAAGCCAACCAAAAAAGTAAGCCAAATCTAACCTTCTCACAGAACTCCAAACGACCGCTCTGGCCAAACATAGAAAACGAGCCACTGACTCCGGAGACCAGCGGCAACAATCAGCTGACGCCATCAACACATCCTCCAGCCCTCGGCGCCACACACGTCTAGTCCACCTACAAAACACGCCAAGTTCTGGCCTCATTTCTGACATAAGCTTCATATAAGGCGGAAACAACAGCAGCAGCAACATTAAGGACCTGTCACATTACTTAGCGTGACGCGTCGCCCAACACTTCTCGTGTAGTTTTGTCGAGGAGGAAACCTTTACACAAACTGCTCTTGATTTACCTGAGACTCGTGGCCTCGACGAGGACAGGAAGCCGGCGGCTTGTTGAAAGTTCCCTCCCAATTGTCCTGATGGTCTTTAAATATCATAAAGAAGATGAAGAAGGAAGACCCAACTTACAGATGCGTCACATTCCAATATGGTTTGGAGTGTGATTAAGAGCAGTGTGATGAGTCAGTGGTCGTGGGGCAGCGTAGGAGTGACGACCTTCACTACAGGTCGTGAGCAACACTGATGCAACATCAAAGGCAACACCATATAGTTGAGTGCCAATGTGAGGAAGCACACAGGGAGAGAGATGTTGCAGGTAACTCACCTTATGTCTTCATAAATTATTGATGGATTAGGTTTGCAACAGTCAGGAAGCCAGTTAGGGGTATCTAGACATCCCTAGATCTACTGATCTTGCCCAGGATGCAACCCACAACAGTTGTGTAACTCCCATGTAGTTCAGTTGGGTTCATTCTTGATTGCATCGGGAATCCCAGGTTTGATTCCTTGCCTTGACAAAAATTGTTGGGCATGTTTCGTTGCATCTAATGCCTCTGTTCATCCAACATTACATAGGTGCCCCGGGAATTAGTCAACTGTTGTGGGGTTTGTATCCTGAGAAGGGGCAGTAGTTCGTCCCTAGGAGGCCCTTGGTATAATCGTAATGTATGTATATACACAGGCTGCCTGTCTCCGACTAAACAAATTAGTTATTTACTGCTAGTTGAACTGGCGCATCAGGTGACAGGAAAGGTTGGCCAAACGGTTCTGTCACTCCCTGGGAATTGAACCCAGAACCTTTCAATTGTGATACAACTGCATTTACAACTTGCCTTCAAGCATGGGAGGGTTATCAAGGCTATAGTTCAGGATTAAAGTATACTTTCAATGTACAGTGGCACCTCGACTTATGATTGCTCCTACTTACGATAATTTCAAGTTACGATGTAAATTTGATAGAAAAATGCGACTCGACATCCGATGGTGTCGTCGACTTCCGATATTTGTTGGTACACGTTCAGGTTGACCGAGCGCGTGGTTCCCGGTCACGCGGTCCGACCTGCCTCAGTTTACTACAGCTGCCCGCTTAGTGACGATCGCGCCTATAAGAAATTCCGCGTTTGTGGTGATTTTTTGCATTTTGAACATTAACCCTTACACTGCTCAGGGGTCCTTGGGACATTTACACCCCTGTGCGCAAGAAAAAAAAAAATTCAAAAAATTTTTTTCGTCTTCTAAACATGTTAATTTGTGTCCCCTGAGCACGGAAAAAATAAAAAAAAAATCGTAGGTGACATATTTTGGGCGCAATTGACCGAGGAAGTCTGGCAAAAAGTGGGCGTTGACAGAGCGGTCGTCAGACCCGGTCAGCGTCACCCGCGCTGACAGGTGGGAGTTGCCACAAAGATATTATTACCTAATTGTTTCAATGTCTCCGATTGATTTTTTCTTAGTTTTTTTGTAGTAATATTATTCAATAGTGTGTATTGTAATATATTTATATAATAAAAGTGGTTAATAATCGCTATACACAAAAGTATGATGTGCATATTAGTGATTCAATTATTATGTTTATAAAACTATAAACAAATAGTTTTGCTGCTATTACACTCTATACACAGGTTATATATAAGTATTGGCATGTTTTGGTCACCATAACGAACCACTAAGTTGGTATTGAGAGTCGAAAAGCAACGAGGAGTTACCGCCACACACCAGCCAGCCACTCGCTGCCACTCCCTCAACACACGCACTAAACTTTCTCCCCCAACAATACCAGTTATGGTGTTATTACACTATATACAGACGTTATATATAAGTATGTGTATATTTTGTTCACCACAACTGTACAGCTAAGCTGATATAGTTAGTTCAGGCACTAAGAGTCGTCGCTATACACAGATGGCGGCTGGCGGCTCCCTCACTCTTTCAAGGTCACACGCACTAAACTTTCTCCCCCAACAATACCTTTTGCAGTATTATTACCCAATATACACATATTATATATAAATATCTACATGTTTTATGCACCGTAACTGTACACCTAAGCTTGTAGTGCGCCCAAAGAGCATAGTGGCCACCCTCTAAACAGCTAGACAAATCGTGCAGACGACGTCACCTCCGTCACCATATGGCTCCTCCCAGCATAATCCTTTTGCTGTTATTACACTAATACACACATTATATATAAGTATTACATTTGTGTTCACCATAGAGAACCACTGACCTGGTATGGTGAATGCAAACAATAACAGGTGGCCACACAGTCAGTAAACGATGCTGTCTCCCTCCGTCTCTCAGCATCACTCCTCCCACAGCGCTAATTATTACACCAATCCTGCTATTATCACAACCCTGGTTATTTATATCACAGTCATGGGTCATCTGTAATATTGTCATCGCTAAATAATAACAATTATATATTTATTTTGACATTTTTCGGCGATGCTGTGGTCACAAGCTGAACATCAATGCTGTTCGCTCATGCTGTGTGCGCCGGCCTTGGTTGCTCCAACAGTACTGTGCCTCTCACACCTGAGAATATTGCCCACAATTTTTTTTTAAAATGTCATCTGTTTACAAGAGCCCTGAGGAAGCTACTGTGAGCCCCGTGTAGCCGCGGGCCATTTGAATCAGGCCTGGCACCCTATGGCGTATATATACGCCATGCGCACCGTGGGACATGTTACTCAGGGCGTATATATACGCCATGCGCAGTTTAAGGGTTAAAGTAATTATTATATATCACCCCATGAGTCCCAGGAAAGTCAGTGGTAAGACTCAACATATGAAAACCCATTTAAGGATGACCATAGAGCAGAAACAAGGGTACAGAATGTCTGTTCCTCAACAATTAAGAAAATGTGTGCAGCATGGGAAGAATTGCAAACCTTTGCTGAAAGACTCGCCCAAATCAAGCTGCAGTAGGCCGTTGCCTTAACCTATTCAATGACACTGTGATGCATCATTACAGACAAATGTTAAAACGAAGGGAATAACAAATGTCTCTTGACAAATTTGTAGTGAGACAAACAAGCACTTAACCACAACCAGGTCCTAGTGGTATGCAGGCAAAACGTGCCAGGGAGTGCACACCAGAAAGGTCCTCACTGCCTGATGTTATAATGGAAGGGGACTCCTCTTCCAAACAGTAACAACTCTCCTTCTTCCCCCTTCATCACCATTTTCCATACGCCATCAAGAGCCCTCCATAAAGGTAAGATCAACTTAGGTACTGTATTGTAGTTAGAAAAAACATTGTATTTAGTATAAAATGTATTTGTATGTTAATATTTTGGAGGGTGAGGAACGGATTAATTCAATTCCCCTTATTTCTTATGGGAAAAATTGCTTCGACTTACGATATTTTGAGTTACGATCCGTCTCTGGGAATGGATTAGCATCGTAAGTCGAGGCCCCATTGTATATATACACAAAGAAGCTGTGTATACCTAAGTGTATTTATCCTATTGAATTCTTTGTTTACTCAGGGTTCATATATATAAATATTCAGTAACAGCTGCATAAGTCACCCCAGTAGTAGGGGCAGCAGTTCATTAACTCTTAAGAGTCTTAAGGTTAGGGTTCAAGATAATGATTATGGTTAAGCTGCATTATAAACCAACGTTATTGAACTTGACCCTTATGTTTAACTGTGCATTTCGGGTTAGGTTAAATTAGGTTAACCCCTGGGATGCTCATGTTATTATAGCCTGCAACATGCCCAGGCACAAGAAATAAAAAAAATCAATTTTATTTTGTTTTATAAAAGTGTTCTTTTGTGTTCCTAAACCATGGGGAAAATTAAAAAAAAAATCGTAGGTGACATATTTTGGCCGCAATAGGTGGAGGAAGTCTGGCAAAATTGAGGCGATGACAGAGTAATCGTCGGAGGCAGTCTGTTTCGCCCGAGCTGTCAGGTGGGAGTTTACCACAAAGATGATATTACCTATTTATTTCAGTTTCTGATTTTTTTTTAGTTTTTTGGCAGTAATATTATTCAATGGTGTGTAGTGTGATATATTTATATAATAAAATGTATGAATCATCGCAATACTAAAAATTATGGTGTGCATATTAGTAATTACCTAAGTGTAGTTACAGGATGAGAGCTACGCTCGTGGTGTCCCGTCATCCCAACACTCTTTGTCATATAATGCTTTGAAACTACTGATGGTCTTGGCCTCCACCACCTTCTCACCTAACTTGTTCCAACCGTCTACCACTCTGTTTGCAAAAGTGAATTTTCTTATATTTCTTTGGCATCTGTGTTTCGTTAGTTTAAATATATGACCTCTTGTTCTTGAAGTTCCAGGTCTCGGGAAATCTTCCCTATCAATTTTACCAATTCCTGTTACTATTTTGTACGTAGTGATCATATCACCTCTTTTCCTTCTGTCTTCTAGTTTTGGCATATTTAATGCCTCTAACCTCTCCTCGTAGCTCTTGTCCTTCAGTTCTGGGGGCCACTTAGTGGCATGTCGTTGCACCTTTTCCAGTTTGTTGATGTGCTTCTTAAGATATGGGCACCGTACAACCGCTGCATATTCCAGCTTTGGTCTAACAAAAGTTGTGAACAATTTCTTTAGTATTTCTCCATCCATATATATATATAAAAGCAATTCTGAAGTTAGAAAGTGTAGCATAGGCTCCTCGCACAATATTCTTAATGTGGTCCTCAGGTGACAGTTTTCTATCTAGAACCTCCCCTAGATCCCTTTCTTTGTCAGAATTCTTTAACCACCGTGCTGCACCAAGTTTATTGTGAAATTCCCCCTGTGCGCATGAAATAGTGTTCCAAAAAAAATCTTTTTTCTTCGTAAAATAATAAAATAATAAATTCCCTTCCCAGAACATGTCTATGTAGAAATAAATACCAAATTCCACTTACTTTGGCTGTAGGGACGTGGACAAGGTGCGATGACGTCATCAGGACCTGGTCGCCCGTGCGTGAATCGCCCAGACACGGTCGCCCGTGCGTGAATCGCCCAGACACGGTCGCCCGTGCGTGAATCGCCCAGACACGGTCGCCAGTGCGTGAATCGCCCAGACACGGTCGCCCGTGCGTGAATCGCCCAGACACGGTCGCCCGTGCGTGAATCGCCCAGACACGGTCGCCCGTGCGTGAATCGCCCAGACACGGTCGCCCGTGCGTGAATCGCCCAGACACGGTCGCCCGTGCGTGAATCGCCCAGACACGGTCGCCCGTGCGTGAATCGCCCAGACACGGTCGCCCGTGCGTGAATCGCCCAGACACGGTCGCCCGTGCGTGAATCGCCCAGACACGGTCGCCCGTGCGTGAATCGCCCAGACACGGTCGCCCGTGCGTGAATCGCCCAGACACGGTCGCCCGTGCGTGAATCGCCCAGACACGGTCGCCCGTGCGTGAATCGCCCAGACACGGTCGCCCGTGCGTGAATCGCCCAGACACGGTCGCCCGTGCGTGAATCGCCCAGACACGGTCGCCCGTGCGTGAATCGCCCAGACACGGTCGCCCGTGCGTGAATCGCCCAGACACGGTCGCCCGTGCGTGAATCGCCCAGACACGGTCGCCCGTGCGTGAATCGCCCAGACACGGTCGCCCGTGCGTGAATCGCCCAGACACGGTCGCCCGTGCGTGAATCGCCCAGACACGGTCGCCCGTGCGTGAATCGCCCAGACACGGTCGCCCGTGCGTGAATCGCCCAGACACGGTCGCCCGTGCGTGAATCGCCCAGACACGGTCGCCCGTGCGTGAATCGCCCAGACACGGTCGCGCGGGCCATTCAAGCACTGGGTGTTGCCACAAGTATATTTTCAATTATTTGTTTTATGTATTTCCAATGCGGTTTTATTTGTTTTTTTATCGTATATGATGCATATTTGTGTCCTTTACAATATGTATACAGTAGAACATTCATAATGTTCCATGGAACTGTGATACATGTCAATAATGTATCCACTATAAATGTTTATTGTGGTTCACACACTATTTACACAGTAACACACTGTATTACACACTCAGTACTTTGGAAGTGAGTAATAATCAAAGAAGTAGCCCATGGTACACAGTGCGACTTCACTCCCAGTGCACCAGGTACAGATAAATTTTCGCTTCCTGTTTCTTCATTCTGTGTGCTTGCAAATAACGCACTCACGTACACCCTTGGTTTTAGTACTTGTAGGCTGTATGTAGCCAAGCTTGTAAAGCATAAGGTAGTATTGAAAAGATTATAGGAAAGGATCAATTTGTAAGGTAGTCTTGAAAAGATCGCTTTGTATGGTCCCACACAGGAAGAGATTCAGCTTACCTCAAAGAGTGTCTGTCAGTTAGGAAGAGATTCAGGTATTCTTGAAAATATCTATGGGAAACACCACCATGGAAGCCGCTAGCACTGTTCATCTATGCTATTTGTATCAGATGCATCATCACTGAACGCAGAAAACGATTCATCTACAGTATGTATCATCTAAATAAATTGTAGATAGCATAGGTGCTTGCACCCATAGGTGCAAGGGTGACGCTCAGAGCTACAACTGGATACGCTTGCTGTATCGTCCTCATAGGTGCTGTATCACTTGCATCCGACCTTTGTGTTAGGTCCTTATTGCGCCTAGCTTCATCAATATTATGACCCTTATGTTCTTCAAACAATAAGGTTTTAATTTCACTGACAGTGTGTTATCTTTCAACACCGCGTCAGACAGGTGTTTGGGAGCCAGAGGCGTGTGCGCCATCCATGGTTGTTCATTCAATACTAACCCAGCCAGCAGGGTTAGGGAATTCCCTAGGGCATTCTGGGAATTTTTTCCAAGATGGTTGCCTCTGACTGGCGGTCCTATGAGTCCATTTCGTACACAACCAACGTCGTACACATTTAGAATTGGTACCGAAAAATCAGAGTTTTCTCGGTTGGCGCAGTTTCCCGCCGACCGAGAATACTCGGTTGGCACAGTTAAGTGGTTAAAAGGTTTCAAGTCAATTAGCCAATTTTTTGCAATTTGGTGCTTGTTTCACCACCATCTCGCATGCAGTAAACAGTTTCATACTGTATGCACACACATTTTGTATCAAGGCTATTTCAGCTTTACCAAATGGTTTTGCATTTTATGCTTCCTATTTGTTCACTACTAGCATATAATTTCAGCTTTGAAACTGAACCTTGATGCAGGTAGTTGCTTACAGTGTTTTATTTAGGTACTTTACTTGAATTTACCAGAAGGCCACCATCTCTCTAGTGGCTTTAACCCTTTAACTGCGTGGCCTATAAATATGACATCCCCCCAGTGCGCAGGAAATGAAACCTTGGGAAAAAATGAATTTTTCTTAGGAAAGTGTCAAAAACCCCTCCCTGTATATGGGTATAGCAACGCAAGTTCGAAATTGTACTTACTTTGGCTGCTATGGGGTCCGAAAGGTGGGCTGTGACGTCATAATTCACCGTGCGCCAGAGCAGTATGCACCTGGGGCCGGTGGGGCGCCCGGGGCGGGGCGCGCGAGTTGCCACGAATATATTTTTGCACATTTTTTGCGCACAGTTCCAAATACATTTTATTTGTTTTTACATGCTAATCCTATGTATAATGAACACGAACACTATATTATGGCAGTAAAACATCCGTACTGTCCGAAGACACTGTGTTACGTGCAAGACACTTGTGGACACATATGTTATCTTGAGGTTATCTTGAGATGATTTCGGGGCTTTTTAGTGTCCCCGCGGCCTGGTCCTCGACCAGGCCTCCACCCCCAGGAAGCAGCCCGTGACAGCTGACTAACACCCAGGTACCTATTTACTGCTAGGTAACAGGGGCATAGGGTGAAAGAAACTTTGCCCATTGTTTCTCACCGGCGCCTGGGATCGAACCCAGGACCACAGGATCACAAGTCCAGTGTGCTGTCCGCTCGGCCGACCGGCTCCCACATGTTGTGGGAGCAATACATGGTAAATATGTTGCACATATTTACCATGTATCATGCTAATTTATGTATATATACAATCTATTTACAGACTATACACTGTCACACACTATATACATTCACCATCAACACACTGAGAACACCGCGAGTGTGAGCAGCCACACCCAGCCAGCCCTCCCTCACTCCAACATCTTACTCGCCAACATTGCTCCTCCCACCATACTGTTATTGTATTTATTTCACAATTTACACATGTTATATATATACCTATCTACATGTTTTATTTACCAGAACTATGCAAGTAAGCCGGTATTGTGTCCAAACAGTACAGTGGCCACCATACACTGCATGACAAATCACACAGCAGACAGCAGACGACGCCACGATTACGACGTCACCTCCCTCACCAAAATAGCTCTTCACAACATACTCCTGGTGCTGTTATTACACTATTCCACACACGCTGTATATACCCATGTACATGTGTGTTCCCCATAGCGAACCACGAAGCTAGTATGGTGAGCAAAACAAGAGTTACTGCCACACAGTGAGGCTACCTCTATTCTCTCCCTTCCTCCCTCCCTCACCAAAATTCCTCCTTCCTACGCACAACACTCATTATAACCACAATCCTGGTCACTAATGCCTGTAAATGAATAATTGACCACAAGTTTATTTTGAAAAGGAACCTAAAAAGTCCTTTGAAGGTTCCTACATGGATGAAATAATGCTGTGGTGCTGTGGCTAGCGCTGTGAACATCGTGAACAGCATTGAATCACTGATATTTGAATATTGTACCCAGTCATTATCACACTCGGGCTCTTCTATAATACTATCATGGCTAAAAAAATCAGATTATATATATATTTTGACAATATTAGGCGATGCTGTGGTCACACGCTGAACAGCAGTGCTGTGCGCTCATGCTGCGAGCGCCAGCCTTTGTTGCTCACTCACTACTGAGGCTCTGGCACCCGGCAATGTGGACCATGATTTTTTTTAAAGATCGTGTCTGTTTACAAGAGCCCTGAGGAAGCTCATGTGAACCCCATGTAGCCGCGGGAGTTTTGAATGGAACGTGAAAAATAGACACACCCGGAGGCGCGTTGCGCACCTGAAGCCTGGGCCTGCAGGCGCGTTGCGCAGTTAAAGGGTTAACAAGGACAGGAAGCCGGTGGCTTGTCGTAGGTCCCTACATTTGTCCTGTACTGTAATGAGAGCAGTTGTCAAAAGTGCTTTTGTCAAACTAATTTTTAACTTTTAATGTTAATACAAAATTTTTAGGTGAAACAAAATCATCAACCATGGCAACCTTGAAAGTAATACTGTGCTGTTTTCGAATTATTTCCAAGTAATCTTTGGTGTTGTTTTCTGTGGGGAGCCCCTACAGCTTCCTGGAGCTATCCAGGCTGATATGCATATCCTTAGACTTTGGCATCCTTCAGTGTGGATGGAGTTTTAGGCCTACCAGAGACCACGAGCCAGAACCTGGCCCCCCTCCCTCCCTCAGAGCGGCACGAGGAGCAATGGCCTTTAGAAATGCACATGTATTTTGGAGCATTCTACATGTGCCATTGACTGGGCCAGGCACCCAGAAAAGTAAGCACCTCAAAACAAACCCCTATTCTGATTAAAATGAAGAAAATAGACACACGAGTGGACAGAACTCCCCAATGAAAACAAGCATGATGTCACACGAGCCGCACCGCATGTCTGCGCAGCTCCCCCTCCCCGGGAGGGGGAAGGGGGAGCCCCAGACCCACCCCGCCGGCAATTCAACCATCAGTTCTTCGGCTGATGTGATTGTGGCTCGGTCGGGTTGCTCCAGCTCCAGATTGAAACCTGAACCCGACCAATGCCAATACTTAAAATAACTCTTGAGTGCCTGAGCCTAACCTAACTTAATCTAACTTTGTCCAAGGTGCTGTCTCTGCCTTACCAGTTACCTAATGTTCTCTCATTCATATAATTTCCTAAGTAATCAGTCAAGTCTCCATGCACTTATGCAAGCATCTACCTCAGTATCATTGTAAAATTTTACTCTTAAATCTAATCTTACCCTATTCTTTTTAAATTTTAAATTTAATTGCCCTGAATTATGTCATTTATTGAAATTAATTATTGATCTCATTTTGTTATCTTAATTAAGTTCATACTAATTATAGGTTAAAAACTAAGTTAACTATAATTAATTATCTTTAAGATTATTTTACTTACAATCATCATTTGTCAAATTTTGTATATATTCATCTTGACAGTCTCTACTGATTTTCAGGGGGGAGCCCTGTCGGCTCCCAGGAGCTTATCCCAGGCTGATATGCTAATGTCAGACTTTGGCATCAGTCATGTGTATGGAGTTCTTAGGCCTACTGGGGACCACAGCCTGAACCTGGCCCCCTCAGAGAGGCAAGGGAAGCAATGGTCCTATAGAAGCCCCCGTGTGGTTGGAAGCATTCTATGTCTGCCATCGACCGGAACAGCTACCCAGAAAGGTAAGCGCCTCAAAACAAACCCCTATTCTGGTTAAAATTGCTACCAGAAGCCGAACTAGTGGATAGAACTCCCCAACAGAAAAACAAGCAAACTAGTGTGACGTCACACGTCGCCGCGCCGCTGTCTGCGCAGCTTCCCCCTCCCCGGGAGGGGGGAGGGGGAGCCCCAGACCCTCCACGCCGGCTACCCACACCTCAGTTCTTGAGGCTGATGCTATAGGCGATGGTCGTGTGCTCTGGCTCCGGTGTCGCTACTACACTGTGCTTTACGTGTGGTGTTTGATTTTGTGGGTGCGAGAGCCAGGAGTTATCTTCAGTACTCGGGCTGCATGCGCCTAGGGCTGCCTTCCCTAGGTGCCCTGTAAGTACTGCCCTTGGGGCTTGGGGCCACCTTCCACAGGCTCCTTGGGGTTTACCTCTGCTGGTTCGTTTTACCTTTTTGGTTTTTTGGCCACTTGTTGTGCTTTTGGGTGTTCTGTTCTCCCTTGTTCCCGGCAGGTAAGAGGCAGTTTGCACTGGTAGGGGCGCAGGGTGCTGCACAGCTTGTATTCCCGACATAGCGGCCGGCTCTGTTCCTTGGGGTTCGCTGTCCTCTTGCGGGGTTTTGTGTTTTTCTTTTTGTTTTTGCCTGGTATGGGGTTCTGCCCTCTTGTTCCACTAGTTTTTGCCCTTCCACGGTTCTCCTCGGTGGCACCCCCTGCTAGGTCCCCGTGAGTGTACACGTCCCTAGGGTACAGCTATAGAAGTTCGCTTGGTAGTTTTGGGTGCCGGTTAGCAGCGCCCTGCCTGGGACTACCTGAGCTTGAGTCCTCTTAACCCTTACACTGCTCAGGGGTCATATGGACATTTACACCCCTGTGCGCAAGAAAAAAAAAAAAATTCAAAAATTTTTTTTCGTCTTCTAAACATGTTAATTTGTGTCCCCTGAGCACGGAAAAAATAAAAAAAAAATCGTAGGTGACATATTTTGGGCGCAATTGACCGAGGAAGTCTGGCAAAAAGTGGGCGTTGACAGAGCGGTCGTCAGACCCGGTCAGCGTCACCCGCGTTGACAGATGGGAGTTGCCACAAAGATATTATTACCTAATTGTTTCAATGTCTCCGATTGATTTTTTCTTAGTTTTTTTGCAGTAATATTATTCAATAGTGTGTATTGTAATATATTTATATAATAAAAGTGGTTAATAATCGCTATACTCAAAAGTATGATGTGCATATTAGTGATTCAATTATTATGTTTATAAAACAATAAACAAATAGTTTTGCTGCTATTACACTCTATACACAGGTTATGTATAAGTATTGGCATGTTTTGGTCACCATAACGAACCACTAAGTTGGTATTGAGAGTCGAAAAGCAACGAAGAGTTACCGCCACACACCAGCCAGCCACTCGCTGCCACTCCCTCAACACACGCACTAAACTTTCTCCCCCAACAATACCAGTTGTGGTGTTATTACACTATATACAGACGTTATATATAAGTATGTGTATATTTTGTTCACCACAACTGTACAGCTAAGCTGATATAGTTAGTTCAGGCACTAAGAGTCGTCGCTATACACAGATGGCGGCTGGCGGCTCCCTCACTCTTTCAAGGTCACACGCACTAAACTTTCTCCCCCAACAATCCCTTTTGCAGTGTTATTACCCTATATACACATATTATATATAAATATCTACATGTTTTATGCACCGTAACTGTACACCTAAGCTTGTAGAGCGCCCAAAGAGCATAGTGGCCACCCTCTAAACAGCTAGAGAAATCGTGCAGACGATGTCACCTCCGTCACCCATATGGCTCCTCCCAGCATAATCCTTTTGCTGTTATTACACTAATACACACATTATATATAAGTATCTACATTTGTGTTCACCATAGAGAACCACTGACCTGGTATGGTGAACTGCAAACAATAACAGGTGGCCACACAGTCAGTAAACAATGCTGTCTCCCTCCGTCTCTCAGCATCACTCCTCACACAGCGCTAATTATTACAACAATCCTGCTATTATCACAACCCTGGTTATTTATATCACAGTCATTGGTCATCTGTAATATTGTCATCGCTAAATAATAACAATTATATATTTATTTTGACATTTTTCGGCGATGCTGTGGTCACAAGCTGAACATCAATGCTGTTCGCTCATGCTGCGTGCGCCAGCCTTGGTTGCTCCAACAGTACTGTGCCTCTCACACCTGAGAATATTGCCCACGATTTTTTTTTAAAATGGCATCTGTTTACAAGAGCCCTGAGGAAGCTACTGTGAACCCCGTGTAGCCGCGGGCCATTTGAATCAGGCCTGGCACCCTATGGCGTATATATACGCCATGCGCACCATGGGACATGTTTCTCAGGGCGTATATATACGCCATGCGCAGTTTAAGGGTTAAAGTAAACGCTCAGGACCCTGGGAATCCCCTAGGGGGCGTGTGGGTCCGATGGATGTGACCCCGGAGTCCCCACTCACTGTGTACGAGTTTGAGGGTTGCTCGGTCCCCTTGTCTCAGAGTGACCCTCATTGTTTTTGCCTCTGCCACGCTGCCTGTTGGGTCGGTGATACTTTCGACCCTGAGTCCTGTGAGTGTTGCTGCTTGCTTGGGACTCAATTTACCCAATCCTCTGAGTCTATTCGGGTACAGGCGGTGCGTGCGTTGCAGTCTAGGTTTCGTCTGTTGCAACGCACTCGGTTGCTCACCCAGATGCTCCGGGGCTGCCCCGCTTTGCTTTTCGAGACCCGGACTTGGGGGTGGGGGTCGCTTCGATCCTGGTTCAGTCCGCACCTCCTCGTCCTTCCCCTTCTGTTCATTCTGGTCCCCCCCCCTGCTTCCGGCCCCGAAGCGTCTGAGGGTTTCGGGGTCGGAGCAGGGGTTACTTGATCTCGAGACTCGGGCAGCTTCCGGGGGTGCCCCTTCCGGGGGGGCGGCAAAGGCATTCGAGTCTTGTCTCCCGGCCGAAGCTTTTGGGTCTGACCAGTGGGCCCCCTTTCTTCCGGCTTCTACGGCTGCTCCGTCCTTGTCTTGGTGGGGTCGGGGCTTGGGGAGAGGACTCGGCCCCGGGTCCTGCAGTGAAGGACCTCGAGGCTGGGGAGGGGCTGACTTGGGGGCCTTGGGCCCCCGCTGGACCCCGCCTGGGTTTTTCTTCCCTCTGAGCGGGGCTTATTGTTACAAGGAGTGGGGTTTTCTTTTCCCCCCTCTGCGTACGAGTTGGATTTGGTCTCGGCCCCTCCCCGGGTTCGGTTCCGTGTTCCCCGGGTACGTCGGTTCCGTCTTTCTGGAGGTTTTCGGCTTATCGCATCCAACCTGGTGTGGTGCGGGTGGCCTTTGCAGCTTATCTCCTGCGTGACCCTGATTATGCCTCGGAAATGGATCCATCCGAGTTCAGGTTTGGGACTTCGTTCCCTTTCTGGCTCCGTTACGAGGTTCCCGAGTCTTCCTGGCTAGCAGACTGCCCCTTGTTTGTTCTGGATTCCTGGCATTCCTTCTGTCGTTCCCGCACGCTGGAGTGGCGGGAAGCTTCCACGGTGCTTCAGGTTTTCCTGGGGGGCGATCTTTAGTACCTGAATGAGTGCTTGTTTGCCCCTGCCCTTCCCCGTGATGTGGGCGTTATTCAGCTCCATGTGCAGGTTCCCACTCTTTCGGCGGTGCTCATTGCGGAGGACTTACGCGCCCGGGGCCTTTTGGCTTCAGCCTTGCGGTTCTTTTCCCTCCTGGAGCTGTCCTCGGATTGGCTCGTGGAGCATGTGAGGACGCTTGGGTCCGTCCTGGGGTCCGGCGCCTTGTCCTCGGCAGCGCGTTCGTCGGCTGCCTTGTTGAAGCTTTTCACGCCGATTTTGCGGGATGCGGTTTCCCTGTTTTATGTTTCCCGTCTTGCGTGTTGGCAGACGGTGCTGGGTTCCTCCGTGGAATCTGCTTGGGCTCTGGCTCTTAGGCGTTCTTCACCTTTTTGTCCTCTTCTGTTTGAGGAGTCGGCTGTGGCGCAGTTTATTCAGGCTGTGTCTGTGGCTTGTTGTCTGATGTCGGACTTGTTGGTTTTCCGGGGGTCCCGGGGTGGGTCTTCCCGGAAGGGCCGTGCCAGGGCTCAGGGTTCCTGTTGTCAGGGTAGGCCTCTGGTGTCAGGTTCGGGGTTGGCTCCTCCTGCGGACCCTCCCTCGTCTGGTCGGCGCGGTGTTCGCGCTGTGCGGGGTTCTGGGTCTCGTAAGGGTCGCCGGCCCTTTCGCAGTTTGACCCCTTGACGGGGCGATGGGGGGGCGGCTTGCACTGTTCGCCCGCACCAGGTCCCACGATTCGTGAGCCTTTCGGGTCGTGTCTCGCGGCCTGCGGTGGCGTTGGGTGGCCCCTCCCCCCTTTGGGGGGTCGGGGCTGGCAGGGCAGGTTTCTTCCCCTGCGCTCTGTCGAGTCGTCTTGAAGTGGGTACGCTTGGGCGTCGTCGAAACGACGTCGTCCCTCAGATGGGTTTCCCGTCTGTTTCCGGTTCCGAAACGGGACTGTGCGGACCTGCGGTTCATTCTGGACTTGTCCCGTCTGAACCCCTGGGTTCATTGCCCCTCCTTTCGGATGACTACGCTGTCTCAGGTTCGGCTCCTCTTAGAGCCGGGAGCTTGGATGGTGTCCCTGGACCTCCGGGACGCTTATTGGCATGTCCCGATTCATCCACGGTTCAGGGATTGGCTCGGTTTTGTTGTGGGGCGTCTGAGTTACCGCTTTCGTTGTCTCCCGTTCGGGTTGAACCTAGCACCTCGTGTGTTCACGCGCCTTACACGGGTTGTGGTGGCTCGTTTGCGTCTCCTAGGTGTTCGGGTGTTGGCCTACCTCGACGACTGGCTGGTTTGGGCTCCCAGCCAGTCAGCTTGCTTGCTAGCCAGGGATTTGGTTCTTTCCCAGCTCGCCGAGTTCGGGTTCTTGGTGAACTGGAGGAAGTCCCATCTGGTTCCCTCTCAGGTTCGGACTTGGCTGGGTCTCGTTTGGGACTCTCGAACCGCCTCCTTGTCTCTCCCTCCGGAGTCTCTCCTGCGGCTGCGGTCCCGCCTTCATCTCTTTCTGGAGGGTCCTTGGGTCACCCGGCGGTTGCTCGAGGGGCTGTGCGGGAGCTTGAACTTCGCGATGGTGGTTTACCCGCTGGGTCGGATTTGGCTTCGACGGCTGTTCTGGTTCCTTCGGGGTTCCCCCTTCCGCCTCTCTCGCGATCGCAGAGTTCGATCCCCAGAGGCCTTGCATCGGTTGCTGTGTCACCGGCTTCCTCTTCGGGTTTTTCGGATTTCAGTGCCTTGGCGCCTACCCGAGCCCTCGCTCGATGTGTACACGGATGCGTCGTCTCTCGGCTGGGGTTTTGTGACCAGTGCTCACCAGGCCGGCCGGGGGCGTTGGGATCCGTCCTTCCGTCGAGCTCACAGCACGGTGCGGGAGTTCGCGGCAGTGTGGTTTGCTCTGGGGAGGATTCGGGTGGCCCGCGGATCGACGATTCGGCTCCATTCAGACTGCTCTCCAGTGGTTCATTGCCTGAACCGCGGGGGTTTGATGCGGTCCTTGTCTCTTTGGGGTTGGTCGCTTCGGGTGACTCGTCTGCTGAATTCTCGGGGTTTGGCTCTCCTGGCGGTTCACGTACGAGGCCGTGTCCAACGTCTTGGCCGATGCCCTGTCTCGCTTCGTTCCCCTCTCCACGGAGTGGACGGTCGACGACGAGTCCTTCCGTTGGCTTTCCCAGACGTTCAGGGTGCCCCGAAGTGGACCTCTTCGCGTCGGCGTGGTCGCGGCGTCTTCCCGTTTATGCGGCGCCCTTGCCCGATCGCGAAGACCGTCGGGGTCGATGCCTTTCGGCTAGACTGGTCGAGGTGGGGGTTCCTGTACCTCTTTCCCCCGGTTCGGCTGTTGCTCCAGGTCCTGACTCGCTTAGAGACTTACCAGGGAAGAGTTGTCCTTCTGGCCCCTTGGTGGCCGGCCCAGCCTTGGTTTCAGGCGCTGGTTGCTCGGTGTCCGAACCCGAGGGTTTTCCCGCGGCTCCGCCTCTTTCAGCAGATCGGGCCGGTACGTTACGTGGCTGGTTCGATCTTCTCCTCGAGTCTTCGCGTATGGTTTTTTTGAACTCGAGTCTATCATCATCTCTATGGTGATCAAGTGGCCTCCTTGTTGGTGTCCCACCTGAGGGCTTCTTCTCGGCGGCAGTATGAAGTTTCCTGGCGGTCCTTCCGTTTCTTTTTGCGTCTTCGTCGTGTTAGTTCCTTGTCTGTTCGGGTGGTCTTGTCCTTCCTCTCGTGGTTGTTTCAGGACTGTCATCTTATGCCTAACACTGTTCCCTCGTATTGTGCGGCGCTGGCGGAGCCGCTTCAGCTTGCTTTCGGTATCGATGTTACGTCTGCGCCGTTTCGCAAGCTGTCTCGTGCGTTGTTTCACCTCCGGCCTGCTCATGCGTCGCCTGAGCCGTCCTGTTCTTTGGACAGAGTGCTCGCTTTCCTTTCGTCTCCTCGTTTCGTTGTGGGCCATTCGGTCCAGGATTGTTTTTCCAAGGCACTTTTCTTGTTGGCTTTGGCCTCTGGGGATCGGGTAGGGGAGCTTCATGCTCTCCTCCGGCGCAGGGGTTTCTGCTCTTTTGGTCGTGATGATTATTTTGTTCGTTTGCAGCCGTCTCCTTCTTTTCTGGCGAAGAATGAGACTGCTGCGTTCCGGAGGGGTCCATGGGTGGTTGATGCTTGGTTGGTCAGGCAGGGGGTGCATCATGTTTTGTGTCCGGTTGCGGCGCTTCGCAGTTATTTGCGCGCCACGGCTTCTGTATCCGCGGACGCGCTGTGGGTTGATCCGGTTTCCCTTCTTCCCTGTTCGCGGGTTCGGGTCTCCCAGGTCGTCCGCAGGGTTTTTAAGTCCAGCCAGCCTGCGGTCTATCCCCGTGCTTATGACGTTCGTAAGTTCGCGGCTCTTGCTGCCGTCTTTGGGAATATGTCTTGGTCTGATATTCGGGCTCGGGGATTTTGGCGGTCGAACAGGGTCCTGGCTGCTCGTTACCTTGTGAATGTCCCTGGGCCTCGTCGGGCCTGTGTTGCTTTGGGTCGGCGGTTGCAGCCAGTTGTCTCGGCTTCGAGTTGAGGAGTGAGTGACGACCGCCTCCCGGGTAAGTCCCTCTTTTTCCGTCTGTGGGTAGTTAGCTCCGGGGAACCGACGGGGGACCTCCCAGAAAACCAGCAGTTGAATGTAATGAAACGCCATTTTCTGGGTGAGTCCCGGAGGCTCCCCGGCATCCCTCCCTCCCTCCGGTCGGCGGTTTTTAGCGTTTTTGACATCCAGCCTCAAGAACTGAGGTGTGGGTAGCCGGCGTGGGGGGTCTGGGGCTACCCCTTCCCCCTCCCGGGGAGGGGGGAGCTGCGCAGACAGCGGCGCAGCGGTGTGTTATGTCACACTAGTTTGCTTGTTTTCGGTTGGGGAGTTCTATCCACTAGTTCGACTTTTGGTAGCAATTTTAACCAGAATAGTTTTTGTTTTGGGGCGCTTACCTTTCTGGGTGCCTGTTCCAGTCGATGGCAGATATAGAATGCTTCCAACCTCACGGGGGCTTCTATAGGCCATTGCTCCTTTTACCTCTCTGAGGGGGCCTGGTTCTGGCTGTGGTCCCCGGGAGGCCTAAGAACTCCATACACATGACTGATGCCAAAGTCTGACATTAGCATATCAGCCTGGGATAGCTCCGGGGAGCCTCTGGGACTCACCCAGAATGTAATGGGTGAGTCCATTACATTCTGGACGTTTCAGCGTTTCATTACATTCAAGCCAGCGTTTCATTACATTCAACGCTGGTTTTTTTGTGTACCTATGTTTATTGTTGTGTTTTGCTATAATTAATTTCTATTTACAGCAAATTTAGTATTTAACCCTTTAACTGCGCAACGCGCCTGCAGGCCCAGGCTTCAGGTGCGCAACGCGCCTCCAGGTGTTTTTATTTTTCACGTTCCATTTTAAACTCCCGCGGCTACATGGGGTTCACATCAGCTTCTTCAGGGCTCTTGTAAACAGACGTCATCTTTAAAAAAAATCATGGTCCACATTGCCGGGTGCCAGAGCCTCAGTAGTGAGTGAGCAACAAAGGCTGGCGCTCGCAGCATGAGCGCACAGCACTGCTGTTCAGCGTGTGACCACAGCATCGCCTAATATTGTCAAAATATATATATAATCTGTTTTATTTAGCCATGATAGTATTACAGAAGAGCCCGAGTGTGATAATGACTGGGTACAATGTTCAAATATCAGTGATTCAATGCTGTTCACGATGTTCACAGCGCTAGCCACAGCACCACAGCATTATTTCATCCATGTAGGAACCTTCAAACAACTTTTTAGGTTCCTTTTCAAAATAAACTTAGTGGTCAATTATTCATTTACAGGTATTAGTGACCAGGATTGTGGTTATAATGAGCGTTGTGCGTAGGAAGTTGGAAGTTTGGTGAGGGAGGGAGGAAGGGAGAGAATAGAGGTAGCCTCACTGTGTGGCAGTAACTCTTGTTTTGCTCACCATACTAGCTTCGTGGTTTGCTATGGGGAACACACATGTACATGGGTATATACAGTGAGTGTGGAATAGTGTAATAACAGCACCAGGAGTATGTTGTGAAGAGCTATTTTGGTGAGGGAGGTGACGTCATAATCGTGGCGTCGTCTGTTGTCTGCTGTGTGATTTGTCATGCAGTGTATGGTGGCCACTGTACTGTTTGGACTACAATACCGGCTTACTTGCATAGTTCTGGTAAATAAAACATGTAGATAGGTATATATAATCATGTGTAAATTGTGTAATAAATACAATAACAGTATGGTGGGAGGAGCAATGTTGGCGAGTAAGATGTTGGAGTGAGGGAGGGCTGGCTGGGTGTGGCTGCTCACACTCGCGGTGTTCTCAGTGTGTTGATGGTGAATGTATATAGTGTGTGACAGTGTATAGTCTGTAAATAGATTGTATATATACATAAATTAGCATGATACATGGTAGATATGTGCAACATATGTGTACACAAGTGTCTTGCACGTAACACAGTGTCCTCAGACAGTACAGATGTTTTACTGCCATAATATAGTGTACGTGTTCATTATACATAGTATTAGCATATAAAAACAAATAAAATGTATTTGGAACTGTGCTGCAAAAAATGTGCAAAAATATATTCGCGGCAACTCGCAGCGCCCCGCCCCAGGTGCCCCACCGGCCCCGGGAGCATACTGCTCTGGCGCACAGGGAATTATGACGTCACGGACCACCTTTCGGACCCCATAGCAGCCAAAGTAAGTACAATTTTGAACTTGCGTTGCTATACCCATATACAGGGAGGGGTTTTTGACACTTTCCGAAGAAATAATAATTTTTTTCCAAAGGTTTCATTTCCTGCGCACTGAGATGTCATATTTATAGGCCGCGCAGTTAAAGGGTTAACTATTCCTGTAATTGCTCAGCACATTGATCATCATTATTGCAGGTATTACACAGCAAATCTTGCAAAAAACAAACTCCTAAATAGCACCTGCTTATCAGTTTACAACCGAAATGTTAGGTCACTTGGTAAACATTTTGATGATATAAATGCTCTACTCACAGCACTAGGTACTAAATTATCATTCAGTATTTTAACAGACACTTGGCTATGTAAAGACTATACCCAACTCTACAATTTAGCTGGTTATAAAGCCATTCATAACTGCAGGCCTAATAAAAAAGGAGGTGGCACAGCAATATATTACAAAGATACCTTCATCTGCAATAGTGTCATTAGTGATAGAGACGACTATTGTGAATATACCTTTGCCAAGTTCTCCAGTAAATCCCTTAAATCCTCCCTGACTATCGGTGCCATCTATAGATTTCCTAATACCAACATAGCTTCATTCTCAGACAATGTAAGGAATCTTATCATAAATAACAATCTCAACAAAAATCACATCATTCTGGGAGGTGATTTCAATATTGACCTGAGTCTTCAAAACAACCCTCAAGTTGACTATTTCCATAACAGCATGCACTCCTGTATGCTAATCCCCACAATCACCAAGCCCAACCGAGTCACTCAAACATCTGCCACTACCCTGGATCACTTATGGACTAATATGGACTAATCACTTATCACTTATGGACTAATTTGCAGTCTCCGTGGTGTAGTGGTAAGACACTCGCCTGGCGTTCAGCAAGCACTTTGTCATGGGTTCGTATCCTGGCCGGGGAGGATTTACTGGGCGCAAATCCTTGACTGTAGCTTCTGTTTAACTCAACTGTAAAATGTGTACTTGGTTGTAACAATGATTCTTCGCGGCGGGGATCGTATTCCAGGGACCTGCCCGAAACGCTACACGTAAGAGTGGGTGTACAAGAATGTAACAACTCTTGTATATATCTCAAAAAAAAAAAAAAAAAAAAAAAAAAAAAAAATAATAACAGCTCCCATTACATCTGGGGTAATCTATGACAGAACAACTGACCACTATCCTACCTTCCTCATAGCAAACATGGACACAACACCACCAGAAAGCAAGAAACTCATTCAGGCTACACAGTGAATCAGCTTTAGGCAATCTCTCTAATGCACTTAACAATATTAACTGGGAATCTGAATTTAATAATACACAGGATATAAACTCATTAACTAACCTCTTTCTCTCCAAAACTCTAAGCCTCTACAACACTCACTGTCCCCTCCTTACCAAACAAGTAACTGATAAAAGAAAAAATAACCCTTGGCTTACAAGTGGCATAATTAAATCAATCAACAAAAAACATGAATATGAAAAGAAATTTAGGATGGCCTAATTACAAAGGAAATAGTTAAGACATACTCATCAGTGCTTACCAGTATCATAAGAAAAGCTAAACTTTCATATTATGAGACTAGATTCAAAGAAACAAAAGGCAACATGAAAAGCACATGGAAAACCATCTCTAATATCCTAGGAACTAAACAACACTCCCACAACCAGATAACACTCTAAGGATGGCCTTACACCGTCATCTGATTTAGAAATGGCGAATGAATTTAATAGCTTCTTTTCATCGGTTGGTGCTAACCTTGCCAGTAAAATCCCACAGACTCAGACACATATCTCTCAGGCAGCTATCCAAACACTCTTCTCCTCTCACCAGTCAGCCCGACAGATGTTGTGTCCATCATACACTCGCCAAAAACCAAAGCTGGGAACATCGGTGAAATCCCATCCATTGTATACAAGAGCGCCTCCCACGTCCTTGCGCCACCTATAGCTCTGCTGTTCAACAAATCCCTTGAGTGTCATACCTTCCCTGATATCCTTGAAAAAGCAAGAGTATCGCCAGTTCATAAAGGAGGTAATCCGGCAGACATAAACAGTTATAGACCAATATCAAACCTACCCATACTATCAAAAATATTTGAAAAAATTGTCTACAAACAACTCTACTCCTATCTCGTAAAATTTGACATTCTTAGCCCATGTCAGTTTGGCTTCCACTCACAAAAACCAACGATGCAATTATTAGTCTCCTTGATATAATTTACTCAGCCCTTGACAAAAATGAATTTCCGACTGGACTCTTCATTGACTTGAGAAAGGCCTTTGATACTGTTAATCACAATTACCTCTTACGTAAACTCCATCATTATGGAATCCGAGGCCATACACTGAACTATATCCAATCCTATCTTAGTGATAGACACCAATGTGTAGCCATCAATAATATAACCTTTCCCACTCTACCAATAACTGTTGGAGTGCCACAGGGCAGCATTTTGGGACCTCTCCTATTTCTTATATACATCAATGATCTGCCTAATGTGTCTAACATTCTTAAACCTATTCTGTTTGCTGATGATACTACCCTCATCTACTCTAACCCCAACCCACATACACTAAATAATGTTGTTAATAATGAACTAAAAAAAAGTCCACTTATGGATGTCAACCAACAAACTAACACTTAACATAGAAAAGACCTACTACATCTTATTTGGAAGCAAATCTACAAATGCAATTCAGCTTCAGATAGACAATGTAAACATTAGCAATAAAAATGATGGAAAGTTTCTCGGCCTGTTTCTAGACAAGAGACTCAACTTCAGTACCCACATACAACACATAACTAAGAAAGTCTCTAAAACAGTTGGTATACTTTCCAAAATCAGATATTATGTTCCTAACTCTGCTCTCATCTCTCTATATTATGCACTAATCTATCCCTATCTTAATTATGGTATCTGTGCATGGGGTTCAACCACTGCAAACCACCTCAAGTCCATCATCACCTAGCAAAAATCTGCTATCAGAATAATAACAAATTCTGCTTTCAGACAACACTCAGCCCCCTTGTTTAACTCCCTAAACATGCTAAACATAATCTCACTCCACAAATTCTCTTGTGTCAACTACATTTACAAAACCCTGTTCTTAAATGCAAATCCTGCTCTGAAACTCTCCCTGGACAGATGTAATAGGACCCATTATCACCACACCAGAAATAAATATATCTTGGTATCCCCAGAGTCAAACTTAATCTGTGCAAACACTCTATGCAAATAAAGGGACCAAGTCTATGGAACTCACTCCCTATTGAATTGAAAAGCTGTCCAACTTTTGCGTCATTCAAAAACAATACTAAAAAGTACCTAATTTCATCTTCATAGTTTTTTACCTTTTGCTTTAAAATTGTACTGTATCTATTGCTACCCAATCTCCCAATCTTTATGTACCCAATCTGAACATCTTTATCATTGTGATCATTGCTGTCTTCTTATATGTGCTGTCAATCTGCTGTATGGTGTCTATTAATCTTGTTTAAATTACCAATGAAGCTGTCATTGTAATCAATCAGAGCTTTAATATACCAATGTGCTTTAATATACTTACTAATCTCTCTCATCTCATTTTTTTCTTGCAATGTATTTATCATTTTATTAATTCTGATAGAATTTACTTACTTAAAATTAACTGTTAGATTAACCCTTTAACTGCGCAACGCGCCTGCAGGCCCAGTCTTCGGGTGCGCAACGCGCCTCCGGGTGTTTTTATTTTTCACGTTCTATTCAAAACTCCCGCGGCTACATGGGGTTCACATCAGCTTCCTCAGGGCTCTTGTAAACAGACGCCATCTTAAAAAAAAATCATGGTCCACATTGCCGGGTGTCAGAGCCTCAGTAGTGAGTGAGCAACACAGGCTGGCGCTCGCAGCATGAGCGCACAGCACTGCTGTTCAGCGTGTGACCACAGCATCGCCTAATATTGTCAAAATATATATATATAATCTTTTATTTTGCCATGATAGTATTATAGAAGAGCCCGAGTGTGATAATGACTGGGTACAATGTTCAAATATCAGTGATTCAATGCTGTTTACAATGTTCACAGCGCTAGCCACAGCACCACAGCATTATTTCGTCCATCTAGGAATCTTCAAACGACTTTTTAGGTTCCTTTTCAAAATGAACTTGTGGTCAATTATTCATTTACAGGTATTAGTGACCAGGATTGTGGTTATAATGAGCGTTGTGCGTAGGAAGGAGGAATTTTGGTGAGGGAGGGAGGAAGGGAGAGAATTGAGGTAGCCTCACTGTGTGGCAGTAACTCTTGTTTTGCTCACCATACTAGATTCGTGGTTTGCTATGGGGAACACACGTGTACATGGGTATATACAGTGAGTGTGGAATAGTGTAATAACAGCACCAGGAGTATGTTGTGAGGAGCTATTTTGGTGAGGGAGGTGACGTCGTGATCGTGGCGTCGTCTGCTGTGTGATTTGTCATGCAGTGTATAGTGGCCACTGTACTGTTTGGACACCATACTGGCTTATTTGCATAGTTCTGGTAAATAAAACATGTAGATAGGTATATATACCATGTGTAAATCGTGTAATAAATACAATAACAGTATGGTGGGAGGAGCAATGTTGGCTAGTAAGATGTTGGAGGAGTGAGGGAGGGCTGGCTGGGTGTGGCTGCTCACACTCGCGGTGTTCTGAGTGTGTTGATGGTGAATATATATAGTGTGTGACAGTGTATAGTCTGTAAATAGATTGTATAAATACATAAATTAGCATTATACATGGTAAATATGTGCAACATATGTGTACACAAGGGTCATGCACGTAATACAGTGTCCTCAGACAGTACAGATGTTTTACTGCCATAATATAGTGTACGTGTTCATTATACATAGGATTAGCACGTAAAAACAAATAAAATGTATTTGGAACTGTGCGCAAAAAATGAACAAAAATATATTCGCGGCAACTCGCTTGCCCCGCCCCGGGCGCCCCACCGGCCCCGGAGCTTACTGCACGGACGAACGGGGAAATGATGACATCACGCGCCAACTTACGGACCCCATAGCAGCCAAAGTAAGTACAAGTTCGAAATTTTTTTGACATACCCATACTGGGGGAAGGGTTTTTGACACTTAAACCCTTAAATGGCGCATGGCTATATACCATTTGACACCCACAGGTGCATAAAAAAAAAAAATTCTTTTTTCTTCCTAACCTGTTAATTTGTGTTCACTGATCATGGGAAAAATAATAAAAAAATCGTAAGTGGCATATATTGCCCGCTATAGGGTGGGGAAGTCTGGCAAAAAACAGGTGCTGACTGAGCGTACGTCTCAGACGGTCTGTTGCTCCCCAGCTGTCAGGCTGGAGTTGCCATAAGGAGATACTTACCTAATTATTTCAATGTCTATGATTGATTTTTCGTAGTTTTTTTTTTTTTTGCTGTAATATTATTCAATAGTGTGTAGTGTGATATATTTATATATTAAAATGAGTGAATCATCGCTGTACTCAAAAATATGGTGTGCATATTGTTGATTCAATTATGTTCATCAAACAGTGAACAAATACTTTATTGGTTATTACACTATATACACAGGTTATATATAAGTATCTGCATGTTTTGTTCACCATAACGAACCACTAAGTTGCTATTATGAGTCAAAAAGTAACGAGGAGTGACCGCCGTGTACCAGCCAGCCACTCACTCCCTCCCTCAACACCTCACTCGCCCACATTCTCCTCCCACAATACTGTTTTTGCTTTTATGCACTATATACAGACGCTATATATAAGTATCTACATTCGTGTTCACCATAACGAACCACTAAGTTGGTATGCTGAGTGGTAGTGGCAGTGGCAACCCGCCACTGGCTGCCACTCCCTCCCTCCCTCACCTCACCTGACTTGCCACCATTCTCCTCCCACCATACTGTTTTTGCTTTTATATACAGATGTTATATATAAGTATTTATATGTTTTGTTCATCATAACTGTACATCTAAGCTTGTATGGTGAGTATAGGCACAAAGACGTAGCTACTCACACAGTCAGCTGATGGCTACCGACCTCAAGGCCAGATGCACTAATATTTCTCCTCCAACAATACTGTTTGTGGTGTTATTACGCTATATACACACATTATATATAAATACCTGTTTTATTCACCATACTTGTACAAGTAAACTGGTATGGTGCCCAAAGACCATCGTGGTCTACAGGTAGATATTTATATATAATGTGTGTATATAGCGTAATAACACCACAAATGTTGGAGGAGAAATATTAGTGCGTCTGGCCTTGAGGGCGGCAGCCATCAGCTGACTGTTTGAGGTCCTACGTCTTTGTGCCTTTACTCACCATACAAGCTTAGATGTACAGTTATGGTGAACAAAACATGTAAATACTTATATATAACGTCTGTATATAAAAGAAAAAACAGCATTGTGGGAGGAGAATGTGGGTGAGTCAGGTGACTTGAGGGAGGGCGTGAGTGGCTGGCTGGTACACGGTGGTCACTCCTCGTTACTTTTTGACTCATAATAGCAACTTAGTGGTTCGTTATGGTGAACAAAACATGCAGATACTTATATATAACCTGTGTATATAGTGTAATAACCGACAAAGTATTTGTTCACTGATTGATGAACATAATTGAATCAACAATATGTACACCATATTTATGAGTACAGCGATGATTCACTCATTTTATTATATAAATATATCAAACTACACACTATTGAATAATATTACAGCAAAAAAACTATGAAAAATCAGAGACATTGAAATAATTCGGTAATTATCTCTTTGTGGCAACTCTGGCCTGACAGCTTGCGAGCAACAGACCACCTGGGACGCACGCTGAGTCAGCGCCTATAATTTGCCAGACTTCCCCGCCCTATAGTGGGCAATATATGCCACTTACGATTTTTTTATTATTTTTCCCGTGATCAGTGAACACAAATTAACAGGTTAGAAAGAAAAAATAATTTTTTTTTTCAAAATGACATGCGCTTGTGGGGATGGCAGGATATTAAACCCCGTGCATGTTAAGGGTAAAAGGGTTAAGGACCTGCCCGAAACGCTGCGCGTACTAGTGGCTTTACAAGATTGTAAATACTGTACTATGCTTTGTATTCTCACAAACCCAATGTACCTTCTTGTATATAAATAAATAAATAAATAAATAAATAAATAAATAAATATTTTCAAGAATAGCTCAATCACTTCTTGACTGACGGATACTCTTTGAGGCTGGCTGAATTTCTTCCTGTGAGGGACCTTAAAAAGCGATCTTTTCACGACTACCTTACAAATTGATCTTTTCCTGTAATCTTTTCAAGACTACCTTAGGTTTTACAAGCTTGGCTACATACCACCTACAGGTACTAATGCCAAGGGTGTACATGAGTAAGTTATTTGCAAGCACACAGAACGAAGAAACAGGAAGTGAAAATCTATCTGTGCCTGGTGCAACGAGAGCGAAGTTACGCTGTTTACTATTTCGACTGACTACTTCGTTGATTATTACTCACTTCCGAAGTACTGAGTGTGTAATACAGTGTGTTTCTGTGTAAATAGTATGTGAAATTGTACATATTGTAATTTTAGGGAATTTTTAACATGTAATATTGCGACAATAAACATTTATTGTGGACACATTACCGACGCATGTATCACAGTTCCATGGAACATTATGAACGTTCTACTGTATACATATTGTAAAGGACACAAATATGCATCATATATGATAAAAAACTAATAAAACTGCATTGGAAATACATAGAACGAATAATTTAAAATATATTTGTAGCAACGTGGCTTGAATGGCCCGTGTGACCGTGTTTGGGCGAGTCACGCACGGGCGACGAGGCCCTGAGGATGTCACAGCGCACCTTGTCCATGGCCCCACAGCCAAAGTAAGTGGAATTTGGTATTTATTTTTACATTGACATGTTCAGGGAAGGGAATTTATCATTTTACGAAGAAAACAAATTTTTTTGGAACTCTTTATTTCATGCGCACAGGAGGAATTTCACACTAAACTCGGCGCAGCACGGTGGTTAAGCTGCTAAGGGCATTTTGTCCTGCAACACCGCCAGGCAGAAAAAAAAAATCCAATTTTTGTTTTCGTTGTATAAAGGGAAGGGACCCCCCCCCGTAAAGAGGAGCATCTGTGTTCCCTGAGCATGGGAAAAATTAAAAACAAATTTAGTTGTACAGGGGGTACCTCGGTTTACAAATTTAATCCGTTCCTGGAGACGGTTTGTAACCCAAAAATTCGTAAACCAAAACGAATTTTCCCACAAGAAATAATGGGAAATGAATTAATCCGTTCCCGACTCCCCAAAAAATTAACTTCAAAGTAAATTTTATACCTAATTCACAAAAATCTTCACTACAAAATTATATACAAGTTATTACTTACCTTTATCGACGACTCCTGTTGGCATATGGAAGACGGTGAGGAGGGGGTAAGGAGGAAGTTGGAAGGGAAGTCCCCTTCCATTATAACATCAGGCAGTGAAGACTTCTCTGGGGTGTACTCTCTGGCACGTTTTGCCTGCATACCACTAGGTCCTGGTTGTGGCTCACTGCATGATTTTCTCATTTTCTGGGAGGGAGCCCCTACGGCTCCCTGGAGCTTACCAGGCTGTTATGCTAATGTCAGACTTTGGCATCAGTCATGTGTACAGAGTTCTTATGGGCCTACCGGGGACCACGAGCCAGAACCTGGCCCCCTCAGAGAGGCAAGAGGAGCAATGGCCTATAGAAACTCCTGTGTGGTTAGAAGCATTCTATGTCTGCCATCGACTGGGTTAGGCACCCAGAAAGGTAGGCGTCTCAAAACAAACCCCTATTCTGGTGAAAATTGCAACCAAAAACCGAACGAGTGGCTAGAACTCCCCAAACAAAAACGAGCAAACTAGTATGATGTCACCCATCATCATGCCGCTGTCTGCGCAGCTCCCCCCTCCCCGGGAGGGGGAAGGGGTAGTCCCAGACCTACCACGCCGGCGATCCACACCCCAGTTCTTCGGCTGATGCTAATGGCACCGGTTGTGTGCTCCAGCTCCAGTGGTTGTTTCAGCACTGTACCTAAAGTGTGGTGTCTGTCTTCTAGGTGGTGCGTGAGCCGGGAGTGATTCTCCAGTACTCGGGCTGCATGCGCCTAGGGTTCCCTTCCCTAGGTGCCCTGTAAGTACTGCCCTTGGGGCTTGGGGCCACCTTCCACAAGTTCCTTGGGTCCTGCTTCTGCTAGGTCGTTTGCTGCTCGGTTTTCGGCCGCCCTTTGTGTGATAGGGGGTTCTGTCTCCCTTGTTCGCCTTAGGGTAAGAGGCAGTTTGCACTGGCGGGGCGCAGCATGCTGCGCAGCTTGTTTTCACCAATCATAGTGGCCGGCTCTGTTCCGCCTGGGTACGCTGTACTCTTGCGGGGTTTTCTTTTTCCTTTTGTTTGTCTACCTGATGGGGGCTCTGCCTTTGGTTCTTTCCCCCTTTGTGCCGAGTTCTCTTCCTTCTTCCGGTGGTTCCCCTTGCTAGGTCCCCGTGAGTGTACACGTCCCGGGGGTTCAGCTCTTAAAATGTTGTTTGGTAGCCATGGGCGCCGGTTAGCAGTACCCTGCCTGGGATCACCTGAGCACGAGCCCTCTTATGGTAAACGCTCGGGACCCTGGGAAACCCCTAGGGGGAGCGTGGGCCTGATAGATGTGGCCCCGGAGTCCCCCCCCCCCCCTTGCTTTGTGCAAGTTCGAGGGTTGCTCTGGCCCCTTGTCTCAGGGTGACTCACGGTTTTGGCTCCGTCTGCAGCCTGTGGGGTCGGTGACACCTTCGGCCCGTCCTGCAAGTTTTGTTGCTTGTTTGTGACTCGGTTACCCAGTCTTATGCTGACTATGTGGGTGCAGGCTGCACGGACGTTGCACATTGGGTTTCTGTAGCAACGCGCTAGTTGTTTGCTCCCCGGAAGCCCTGAGGCTGCCTCGTTTTGGTTGGTAGTCTTGTCGGGTCCCCCCCCTTCCTCCCTACATCCGGGTCTTTACCGTCTGTGGGTTCGGGGTCGGGGCAGGGCTTCCATGGTTTTGAGACTTGATTGGTCTCGGGGACTTCCCCCTTCCGGGATAGCGACGGGGGCATTCAAGCCTGTTTCCTTCAGCCGTGTTGTAAGAGTCTGCCAGTGGGCTCCCTTCCTTAGTGCTTTTCATGGCTGCCCCGGTTTTTCTTGAGGCTGGGGCTTTGGGGGGGGACAGCTCGGCTCTGGGGCCTGCTGGGTGGGTTCCCGGGGCTGACATGCGGGGGCCTCAGGCCCCGTTGGTCCCCGCCGGGGTTTTTCTACCCCTCTGGGCGGGGCTTGCGGTTTTGTGGAATGGGGTTTTTTCTTCCCCCCCCCCCCTCTCCACACGAGTATTTGGGCGTCGGCCCCTCCCCAGGCTCAGTTCCTTGTCCATTTTGCCCGTTGCTTCCGTTATGTCGGTGGGTGCTTTTCTACGTTCTTCGCCCCTTTTCCTGGGACGGGACTTCTCCGTCATGTCCCCCTCTTCTTGGGGTTCTGCATGACTTTTGGTCTTGGGTGCGACTGGGTTTTTCTGTGCCTTCGTCCTTTGTGTTTGCTTCTATGTGTTCTCGAAGGTTCGGGACGGTTTTGCTCCTTCCCGTTTTATTCGTACGTCTGTCGTCGTTCGGTGGGGCTTCCATCCGGTCCTTTCTATGGCTTGTGGGTCCTATTTCGGGCAGCTTCTGGGTTTTTGGCCTTCTCGTTCATTTGTTCATATCTCTTCTCTCCGCGCTGTGTCTTGGCACTGGTCGTTTTCCTTCCGTTGTGGTCCGGGATGCCGGATTGGGCAGCTTGTAGCCGGATTGGGCAGCTTGTAGCCGGATTGGGCTGTTTGTAGCCGGATTGGGCTGTTTGTAGCCAGATTGGGCTGCTTGTAGCCGGATTGGGCTGCTTGTAGCCGGATTGGGCTGCTTGTAGCCGGTTGGGTTGCTTGTAGCCGGTTGGGCTGCTTGTAGCCGGTTGGGCTGCTTGTAGCCGGTTGGGCTGCTTGTCGCCACCGCTTGGGCTCCGTTTCGGTTCATTGTTTTCCTTACATGGGCCGGCTAAGTTGGCTTCTGTTTCCATGAGTTGGCCTGTTTCTTCAACGAATCGCTCGGGATGCGACCCGTTGATCTACTTTTCTGCTCTGTTGTTGGATGGAGTAGGATGGACCTGTGTAGCCCAACCTGTTGGGCTACTTTTCTTTCATGTCCTGCGCATGCGCTGTGGGAGTTTGTTTTGGTTCAGGGCGATGTGCACACGTGCTGGTGTTCTGCGTCCATTTTCTCTCGGGGGCTTCGCCTCTTGCTCTTATCATTCTCCAGTCCGTGCCCAGTTGCTCTTGGGGGTGTTCTGGAGTGCCGCTGTGGGGAGGTCGCGGGGTTTTTCCCTGCGTTTCTGGGTGGGGGGAGCCTCCTTCACCGCTCCCCTCCTCTTCTCCGGCATGAGCGACTCTGGCCTGCCTTCCACGGGCGGTGCTCCCGGTTTTCTCGGCTACGGGTGCATGATTCCCTGGCTGCCTCTGGCGGCTCCGTTCTCATAGGCTTGCGTCCTGGCCCTTCAGCGCCTATGTTCTGCAGGTGAGTTGGTGCGGTCTGGCGTCTCCTTCGTCCTGACGCCGTTTTTGTTTTTGGGAGTAGGAATGGGTGTACATACGTACTTGAGAACGTAGAACATAAAAACCGAGATGCCTGCTGCAGGGCTATTGGCCCACACAAGGCGGCTCCTGCCTGTACTCATCCTGCCCCTCTCCTATGCTTGTCCAACCATGCTCAAGTTCGGGGTCCCGCCTCCACCTTGTTCCACGGTGCAACGGTGGAGGTGCCTGTTCAGTGGTACATTTTCCTGTAATTACCTAAGTGTAGTTACAGGATGAGAGCTACGCTCGTGGTGTCCCGTCTTCCCAGCACTCTTTGTCATATAACGCTTTGAAACTACTGATGGTCATGGCCTCCACCACCTTCTCATCTAACTTGTTCCAACCGTCTACCACTCTGTTTGCGAAAGTGAATTTTCTTGTATTTCTTCGGCATCTGTGTTTAGCTAGTTTAAATCTATGACCTCTTGTTCTTAAAGTTCCAAGTCTCAGGAAATCTTCCCTATCGATTTTATCAATTCCTATTACTATTTTGTGTGTAGTGATCATATCACCTCTTTTTCTTCTGTCTTCTAGTTTTGGCATATTTAATGCCTCTAACCTCTCCTTGTAGCTCTTGCCCTTCAGTTCTGGGAGCCACTTCGTAGCATGTCTTTGCACCTTTTCCAGTTTGTTGACGCGCTTCTTAACACTTTCGCGCTCTCGGCGCTCAAAAAAAAACAATACCCCAGATGCTTTCGGCACTTCGCGCGCCTACGCGGTAAGACCGAAAAGTGTACACTCTTTTGACTGTCCTGACAATAATTGAAGGCGCACGTATCTAAATTTGGTATCACTGTGTTCGCAATGAAATTGTCTATAAGAGCATACCTATAAAATGCCGCCCAAGCATAAGGAGTATCAACACCAAATAAAAAACTATGCAGATCACTCACCGAGAGCGCCAAACAGCAACAAAATGTTTCCACTCTTAATGGTTGCGAAGCCTACAGTTGTCCTACATCGCTAATTTTGGTATCTTTGGAATCGCAATAAAATTCTCTACGCGGACATATGCATATGAATGTTTAATATAGGTAATTGCCCACCCGCAAGAGTGTGTGAAGTGGAGAGTAGTTAGCCGCGAGCGCACTAGCGAAAACACAGGGGGGAAATCATGCTTGGAAAGTTTATACGTTTCCTGACCCTACTTTTCTATGTACGTATTTCTTTTTTATACCAATGTGTTCGCAATAAAATTTTCTATAAGATGAACTGTATAACATTTGTACAAAGCATGTGTAAGAGAAGCGCCAAATATAGAACCACGTCGCTCAGTATGCGTTCGCGGCAGAAACGAATGCATTGTTTTCGTTCGTTTGATGTTTGTCATGTTTATACTTGTTGAAACATTTTATAATTTGTATGACAGTGATTGCAGTAAAATTCCCTACACAGACATATACATAACACATACAAATATTTCCCACGTGTTGGATATATCAACGGCTAAAGGGAACCCACTGCCACACGCCCGCCACACCCAGAGCCACACGCTCGCCACACCCCCAAACATACTTTGTGTATTTTTTTTTTTACTCATAGAAGTTTATGTGATATAATATTCATTCTGGTACCAAAAAATTCGCAAATAAATTCTCTACAAAACAAAAGTATCCCCATCCATTTCGGTTAAAAAATGGAATTTATAGAAATATTTTTTCGATGTACAAGAAAAGTAGGCTGTTATGCGGAATCGTAAGAAAAAACGGCGACGAGTTATCTCTAATCTAAAGCGCGAAAGTGTTAAGATATGGGCACCACACAACCACTGCATATTCTAGCTTTGGCCTAACAAAAGTCGTGAACAATTTCTTTAGTATATCGTCATTTATGTATTTAAAAACAATTCTGAAGTTAGAAAGCGTGTCATAGGCTCCTCGCACAATATTCTTTATGTGGTCCTCAGGTGATAGTTTTCTATCTAGAACCACCCCTAGATCTCTTTCTTTATCAGAATTCTTTAAAGATTTCTCACATAATATATAGGGTGTGTGAGGTCTATGTTCTCCTATTCCACATTCCATAACATGGCATTTATTAACATTAAGTTCCATTTGCCAAGTGGTGCTCCAGATACTTATTTTGTCCAGGTCATCTTGAAGGGCATGACAATCATCTAAGTTTCTTATCCTTCCTATTATCTTAGCATCATCAGCAAACATGTTCATATAATTCTGTATACCAACTGGTAGATCATTTATGTAGACAATAAACATCACTGGTGCAAGAACTGAACCCTGTGGTACTCCACTTGTGACATTTCTCCAGTCTGATACATTGCCTCTGATCACTGCTCTCATTTTTCTATCAGTCAGAAAATTTTTCATCCATGTTAGAAGCTTACCTGTCACTCCTCCAATATTTTCCAGTTTCCAGAACAACCTCATATGTGGAACTATGTTGAAAGCTTTTCTGGGGGGAGCCCCGTCGGCTCCCCGGAGCTTTACCAGCTGATATGCTAATGTCAGACTTTGGCATCAGTCATGTGTATGGAGTTCTAGGGCCTACCGGGGACCACGAGCCAGAACCTGGCCCCCTCAGAGAGGCAAGGGGAGCAATGGCCTATAGAAACCCCCGTGTGGTTGGAAGCATTCTATGTCTGCCATCGACCGGGTCAAGCATCCAGAAAGGTAAGCATTCCAAAACAAACCCCTATTCTGGTGAAAATTGCTACCTAAGCCGAACTAGTGGATAGAACTCTTCAACAGAAAACAAGGAAACTAGTATGACGTCATACGTCACCGCGCCGCTGTCTGCGCAGCTCCCCCCTCCCCGGGAGGGGGAAGGGGGAGCCCCAGACCTCCCACGCCGGCTATCCACCCATCAGTTCTTCGGCTGATGCTATAGGCAATGGTTATGTGCTCCGGCACCAGTGGTTGTTTCAGCACTGTACCTAGAGTGTGGTGTCTGTTTTCTAGGTGGTGCGTGAGCCGGGAGTGATTCTCCAGTACTCGGGCTGCATGCGCCTAGGGTTCCCTTCCCTAGGTGCCCTGTAAGTACTGCCCTTGGGGCTTGGGGCCACCTTCCACAAGTTCCTTGGGTCCTGCCCCTGCTTGGCCGTTTACTGTTTGGTTTTCGGCCGCTCTTTGTGTGCTCGGGTGTTCTGTCTCCCTTGTTCGCCTTAGAGAAAGGGGCAGTGTTTGCACTGGTGGGGCGCGGGGTACTGTGCAGCTTGTCTTTACCAATCATAGCGACCGGCTCTGTTCCGCTTGGGTACGCTGTCCTCTTGCGGGGTTTTCTTTTTCTTTTGTTTATATACCTGGTGGGGGGTCTGCCTTCGTTCTTGCCCCTTGTGTCCCTTGTGTTCTGAGTATTTCTGGTGGTACCCCCTGCTAGGTCCCCGTGAGTGTACACGTCCCGGGGGTTCAGCTCTTAGAAAATTGTTTGGTAGCTTGGGTGCCGGTTAGCAGTACCCTGCCTGGGATTACCTGAGCGCGAGTCCTCTTAAAGTAAACGCTCGGGACCCTGGGAAACCCCTGGGGGCGCGCGGGTCCGATGGATGTGACCCCAGAGCCCCCCCCTCGCTTCCAGCGAGTTTGAGGGTTGCTCTCACCTTTTGTCTCTGGGTGACTCTCTGTTTTGCCTCCGTCTGCTGCCTGTGGGGTCGGTGACACCTTCGACCCGGTGTCCTGCGAGTTTGGTTGCTCGTTGTGGCTCGGTTACCCAGTTGTGCTAACAAAGCGGGTGCAGGCAGCAGGGGCGTTGCACTTGAGCCTTGGTGGTGGCAACGTTCTCGTGGTTTCCTCCCCGGGAGCCCCGGGGCTGCCCCGTTGTAGTTTGTTTTGGGACTTGGGGGTGTTCGTTGCTTCGGTTCCATCCACGCCCCCTTGTCTTTCCCCTGGTTCACCCTTCCTGCCTGCATCCGGTTCCTTACCGTCTGTAGGTTCAGGGCGGGGTGTTTGGTGGTGTTGAGACTCGGGCAGTCTCTGGGAATTCCCCTTCCGGGGTGGTGACGGGGGCATTTGGGCCTGTTCCTCCAGCCGTGTTGTATGAGTCTGCCAGTGGGCTCCCTTCCTTAGTGTTTTCACGGCTGCCCCGGTTTTCTGGTACGGCCGGGGCTTTGGGGGAACGGCTCGGCCCCGGGGCCTGTCGTGTAGGTTCCCGGGGCTGGGGAGGGGCTGACTTGGGGGGGGGCCTTGGCCCCGTTAGACCCCGTGGGGTTTTTTATCCCCCTCTAGGCGGGGCTTGTGGTTACGCGGAGTGGGGTCTTTCCTCCCCACTCGCCGTACGTGCTGTTGGACGTCAGCCCCTCCCCGGGCTCGGTTCCTTGGCCTTTGAGTCGGTTGGTTCCGTCCTGTGGGTGGATGTTTCCTTCCCCGCTTTTTTGGACGGTGTTTTTGTCATGTTTCCCCGTTCGATGGGGTTCTGCGTGACTTCTGATCTCGGGTGCGCCTGCGCCTTCGTGTGCCTTCGGGACTTGTGTTGGCTTCTGTGTTCTCGAGGGTACGGGAAGGTTTTTCGCTACTTCCCGCATTATTGGAACGTCTGTCGGCTCCTAGTACTTGTCGCCCTGTTGGGCTACTTGTCGCCCTGTTGGGCTACTTGTCGCCCTGTTGGGCTACTTGTCGCCCGGTTGGGCTACTTGTCGCCCGGTTGGGCTACTTGTCGCCCGGTTGGGCTACTTGTCGCCCGGTTGGGTTCCTTTTTTTTTTGGGCTCTTTGTTTCTTTGGCCGGTTTTCTTGTTCCTGCTTCCTCTTTTGGCTCCTTTTCTCGTGCAATAGTCCTGGCTGGCGCCTTCCCGCAGGGAGGGTGTGCGGTTCGGCCAGCGTGTTATGCGCATGCGCCGTGGAGTTTGTTTTGGTCTGGGCGGTGTTTCAGTGCTGGGGTTTTGCGCCCTTTTTTGCTACAGTGCTTCGCCTCTCGTTCTTCTCCCTGGCTGCGGTATGTGCCCCTTCGCGCCGGGGGTGTCCTGGTTCCCAGTTGTGGGGAGGACACCGCGGTTTTCCCTGTGTCATGGGTGTGGACCGCCTCCTTCGCCTCTCCCTATTCTCCTGCGGGTCCGGCAGGGTCTGGCTCTGGCGTCTTCACCTGCCGGTGCTCCCAAGTTCTTCTGGGCACGGTTGAGTCGTGTCAAGTTCGTGCCACCATTCGCCACGTGAGTTTCTGCGGTCTGGCGTCTTTTGGCCGGGCGCTGGATGTGGCGGTGTTTATATACCTGTCTTTATTTAGGTATATTTTTGTACGACTGAGACCGTTCGCACACCAGTGACTGTCCCTTTATCACCCCTTCCTGTCCCCCTCATGTGCATGTCCAACCCATGTTGGAGTCATTCAGGGGACTCTCCTTTTTTAATGTTGTGAGGTGTGGGGGTTGTAGGGTTGGTTCTGTACTCACCTGGTGAGGCTCCTGGCTGTGCTTGCAGGATTTGAGCTCTGGCTCTTGGGTCCCGCCTATCTGGTAGAACTTGCGGGATAGTACCAGTGGAGTGCAGTGGTGCTATTGGCACTTTTGGGGAACACTGTATTACCATCAGTGGTCTGTGCTTGTTACACGACCTACTTGCGAGCATAAGCCTTCTTGCTGGTTCGTCCGTGGACTTCCAGGGCGCACTGGCCTGTTTTCGTATGGCGGTTCCGGCCCGTCCTGGTTGTGGGGGTATGTGGGCCGGTGGACTGCTCCTAGCAGCTGCCTGGTGGGCCATCCTCTGGCCGGTCTGGCCTGACCTTGGGCCGGGCTTGAGGTGTAAAAGAGCTCCCAGTACCTCATCCAGCAGGTATCGAGCGGGGTTTCTCCGCCGTCGGTCGCCTGGTGCAGGTTTCTGGGCCTGCAGGGTTTTGTCGTTTCTCCGTTGGCCCTGTCTGGGGTCTGCCTGCTCCGTTCTCTGCCTTTGCAGAGGGGAGTTGCTATTTACATGTTGCATGTTGCAGTGGTGCCTGTTGCTGCTGCTGCACGTGTGCATTGGTACTGTGTTTCACGGTGGCGTGTCCTTGTTCCTGTGTCCGGTTGTGGAGTGGCACTTTGCTGCCGTTTTGTGCCTGGGGATTGCGTGGGGTTTTTGCCCCTGCCTGATTGTCCACCCCTGGTTGTTCTCCTGTTTTTTTTTTTTTTTTGTGCTTCTGCTCTTTCTTCCTGCCTCCTCTGCAGCAGGGATGTTTTGCGTGTGTTCTTAGGCGTTGGTCAGCCTGTGTCCTGTGATGTGCTTCTTTGTCTCGGTCTGTTGCAGTTATTCGTGCCCCTTGGTTCGGGTCCTGTTCTGGCGGCGACCCTTCCGCCTTCTTTGGTTTTCCTAGCTTGCCCTGCCGGTTGTTGTTGTTTTTTTTTTTTTTTGGGGGGGGTTCTTGCGATGTCTCGCGTCGGACCCGTCGTTTCTAAACTCCTGGCGGGCTTGCATGCTTCGGGGAGTTTTTCTGTTCGGCAGACGTTCCATCTCCTTGTGCCGCCTGGGTTTCGGTGGTCGTGCCCGAGATCTTCTCGCGGCTCCGCCTTTTTCCTGGGCTCGGGGGAGCCTTGTCGGGGCTGCTTATGTTCTGCCTCGTGGTCTCGCCTCTGGTTGGTGGTCGGGTGGCTTCGTGGTAGGTGTCCCACCTGCGTGCTTCTCTTGGCGGCAGTATGGGGTATTTTGGCGGTCCTTCCTTTTCCTGTCCCTTCTTAGGTGGTTCCTCTTGTTGGCTTGGTTTACTCTCGGCTTGGTTTTCTAGTGGGGGTTGGGGGCCGTCGTCTTGCCACATACTGTCGCCTCTTTTCGTGCGGCGCAGGCGGAGCCGCTTCAGCTTGCTTTCGGTCTTGGTGTTGCTTCTGCACCGTTAGTCAGCTGTCTTGTGCGTCATTTCACCTCCGGCCTGTTCGTGCGCCGCTTGCACCATCCTGGTCTCTGGTCAGCGTGCTCTGTCTTCTCCTCGGTTGGTAGTGCCCCTTCGGTTCCGGTGTGTTTTTTCGTCGGCTCTTTCCTTTGGGCCTTTGCCTCTGGGGGTCGGTTTGCTGAGTTTTCTTGCTCCTTCGGTTTTAGCGTTTTGGTTGTTTGATGGCAGCAGTCTCCATCTTTTCTGGCGCGGGGTGGGGCTGCTACATTCTGGAGGGGTCCAGGGTTTGTTGGTGCTTCGTTGGTCGGGCCGGGGGTGTGTCGTTTTTGTGTTCAGTGGCGGCCCTCCGCTGTTGTTTGCGTGCCACGGCGTTTGGGTCTGGAGCGCGTTTTGCGTTGATCCGGTTCTGTTCTTCCCGGTTCGCGGGGTGGTGGTGTCCCGGGTGGTCAGCCGTGTTCTTGCGGCTAAGCTGCCTGTGTTCTTCCCTCATGCCTGTGGCGTTCGTGGCTTCGCTGCTCTCGCTGCCGTCTGGGCGACGTGGCCTTGCAGTCTTTCGGGCATGGATTTTTGGTGTTCGTGCAGGGGCCTTGCTGCTCGTGGTTCTCGTGTTGTTCCCGGGATTTTCGGGGCTGTGGCGCCTTGGGTTGGCGTTTGCTGCCAGTTGTCTCGCCTCCTTGGGGGGTGCGTGGTGTCCGCCTCCCGGTTTTGTCCCTTTGACCTTCCTCTGTGGGTAGTTAGCTCCGGAGAGCCGACGGGGCTCCCCCCAGAAAACCAGCGTTGAATGTAATGAAACGCCATTTTCTGGGTGAGACCCGGAGGCTCCCCGGCAACCCTCCCTCCTTCCGGTCGGCGTTTTTCGCGTGTTTTGACATCCAGCCTCAGAACTGATGGGTGGATAGCCGGCGTGGGAGGTCTGGGGCTCCCCCTTCCCCCTCCCGGAGAGGGGGGAGCTGCGCAGACAGCGGCGCGGTGACGTATGACGTCATACTAGTTTCCTTGTTTTCTGTTGAAGAGTTCTATTCACTAGTTCGGCTTAGGTAGCAATTTTCACCAGAATAGGGGTTTGTTTTGGAATGCTTACCTTTCTGGATGCTTGACCCGGTCGATGGCAGACATAGAATGCTTCCAACCACACGGGGGTTTCTATAGGCCATTGCTCCCCTTGCCTCTCTGAGGGGGCCAGGTTCTGGCTCGTGGTCCCTGGTAGGCCCTAGAACTCCATACACATGACTGATGCCAAAGTCTGACATTAGCATATCAGCCGGTAAAGCTCCGGGGAGCCTCCGGGTCTCACCCAGAAAATGGTGTTTCATTACATTCAACGCTGTTTTTTTTGTGCCTTTATCATTTATTTCACAAAACTTGACATACATCTCATTCACTTCCTGCGCCTAGCAACAAATCTGTCCAATTATACTCACTAAAATTTTTTCTAAGGTTGCCATAATGTCCTCTCCTAAAGTCAAGTTTTTCAATTGCATCAACCTTCATATTTTCTTCCAGATTATAACGCATTGCATACTTTATTTCCAAAAAGACATGGTCACTTTTACCCAAGGGAGGAAGGAACTGAATGTCAAATATTTCTTCCTCCTTCCTGGTAAATATCAAATCTAGCATGGAGGGAACTTCCCCTTCCCTCATCCTCGTAGCTTGTTTAACATGTTGATACAAGAATGTTTCCAGGATGAGGTCTACAAATTTACAGGTCCAAAAATCTTCTGTTTTAGCTTCATATGCTTCCCAGTCCATGGATTTCAAGTTGAAGTCGACGACTATCAACAGTCGTGAACTATCGTTATCCGCTCTCGCTATGATCTCTCTCATTATTGTTATAAGACCCTCTCGTTTACTATCTAGCTCCTGCTTTGACCATGTGCTGCTTGGCGGTGGACTATATGCATTTATGATCATTAGTTTATCATCCTCATGGCAGATCTCTAGTGCTATTATGTCAACTTCTTGTGGATTGGCAGTCATTATTTCCTTCACCTTTAGGTGTTCTTTCACCAGCACAGCAACGCCACCGCCTTTCCTAATTTTTCTGTCCCGTCTCCAAATTGAGTAGCCCCTTGGGAATATGACCTGATTTAAAATAACATCTTCAAGTTTTGTCTCCGTGAGTGCAACAATGTCTGGTGTCTGCAGCTGTATTACATCACTTAACTCCAGTATCTTTGATCTTACTCCATCAATGTCTGTGTATGCAATCTTCAGGTACTTGTTCCCCCTATTCTTATTTTTCACTCCCCTTTTCTCTAATGATTTTGTTGGTTTGCCTTTATGTACCACTTTACTGGTCTGCCTACCCATATCACTTTGTAGAAAAAAAGAATTGATTTCTTCTTCATTCCTGCTCTCATTTAAACGTTTTGCCTCGGCGAGGTTCAGTTTCAGCTTCTCTCTATCTTCTTTTGAAAGATCTCGTCTTAACGACCACACTTTCCCATCCTCATCACTTTGTAATTTTCTAGCATTCCTTAGTACTTCTTCCATCTGTTTGGCACTATTTAGGGTGATCCTCAAAGGTCGATCTTTCCCTTTTACATATTTGTCTATTCTCCTGTAGTCGCACATATTCTCTATGGTTGTAAGACCTTCTACGAGGCCAACAATTTTATCTACTACTTTTGCTTCTTCTACAGCTCTTTCTGTCCTAGATGTTATCTCCTTTTCTTTGCAGCCAAAAATGATCAGGGACTTACTCCGATCAACTGTGTTTTGCACCAACTTCGGGTTAGATGCCAATTCTTTTCTCACTTCCACCCTAATGTTTGTTTTATCTTGATTGCTGCAGTGTTTGACTTCCTTTACTGCTTCTTAAATTTTTTCCTTCTCCTTGGCCACTTATGCATAGGTGAGTTGCATATCTTTCTTGTACTGTTCTATTCCCTGTATAACTTCCTCCATCTATGCTGACAAAAGCTGTTTCTCCTGTTGAATTTCCTTACCTAACCTATTGTAGTCATTTATGTTTAAATTTACTTTAACTTCTTCCAAAGCTATTTGTAAGAGTTTATTTTCTTCTTCCATGGCTTTGCAATTTGTTTCCAACTGATTCTTATTCTTGCACAAGTCTTTCACTAAACCCTCAAGGCATACAACTTTGCTATATAAATGGTCATTACTTTCTTTCAATTTACTAATTATTTCTACATGAGAGGTCACTATAGTATCTATTTTTACCAACTTGTTGTATAGACTGGTTATATCAATGCTTTCTTCACTGAATCCAGCAAAATCAAGCTCTGTTTTGTATATCCTCTTGCTGGCGGCCATCTTGAATGTTCTTCTCTGCACTAGAAACACTAGGGCAACTTTTTCTCATCCAATTTTTCACTTCCCTTAGCACATTCCTGTTATCTCACCTATTTTTCAAAATCACTATACCTTTATGTTCTCTGGAACACCACTCACTATCCTCATCCTGTACTACGATTGTTGAAATATGCTGAAGCTCCTCTTGTCTGCCTCTTGGGAAAGAACTTGGGATAAGCTTGAACACCCTGTGTCTAGGGTGTTATGTGCTCGCCTAGTTGTGCTTGCAGGGTTGGGCTCTGGCTCTTTGGTTCCGCCTCTCACCTGTCATTCGACTGATGTGCGGATCCTGTGCCTCCTGGGCTCTCTTGTCTCTACACTTGGAGCTGTGTATGAGGTCAGCCCAGGTATGGGCTGCCTAATGTGTTCCATCGGTTGCCTGTTACACTGCACACGTTACTTCTAACGTCCCTGTGTCCCCTTGTTGTTTGCCACTCGTGTTACAGTTAATCTTTATCTACCCTGTCACTTCCCCTGGGAGTGTAATTATCTAAGTGTAGTTACAGGATCAGAGCTACACTCGTGGTGTCCCGTCTCCCCAGCACTCTTTGTCATATAATGCTTTGAAATTGGTGACATTTTGCTGCGGTTTTGATACTGCGGCTGCATGTGGGGGTATGGTTGTGGCGTTTTGTTCGGCCCTTCTGTGCTCCTTCTGGCGCCTTCCTTGTTTGGGTTTTTTGTTCCCTTGATTTTTCTGGGGCCCTCCTTTCTTGCCGGTCTTGCTGTGCCGGGCCTGGTTTTTCCATGTTCCATGGATTCTCTGTCTTAACCCCGTTGTCTTTGCCTAGTTGTGCTGGCTGGGGATGAGTTTGGTCTCTTCTCTGCACTGGACAATGGGTGTGGGCTTCCTTCCTCATGCATTCCTCTCGTCTTCCTGCTTCACTCTTGTCCCTGGCCGCTGGTGCTGGGCCGTTTCTGCTGGTCTTTTTATCATTTCCTCCTTCACACTGTTGTGTGTTTTGTTTGTGTCTTTTGGCCTTCCTGTTGCCGTGTTTGGTTTCCTGTTTTCCTGGCTTGACCTGCTTGTTGGTTTTTTCAGAGTTTTGCAATGTCCCTTCTCTGGTGTCTCACGTCGAGCCCGTGGTTTCCGATCCCCTGGCGAGCTTGCTCGCGTTGGGGAGTTTCCTGTTTGGCAGACGTTCCATCTCCTTCTTGCCGGCTTGGGCTTCCGACTCTGCTTCCTTGATGGTCGCACCCGAGATCTTCCTGCGACTCCGCCTCTTCCTAGGCTCGGATGACCCTTGGCAGGGCTGGTTACATTCTGCCTCGGGTATCTCGTGTCCGTTGGTGGTCAGGTGGCTTCGTTGTTGGTGTCCCACCTGTGTGCTTCTTGGCGGCAGTATGGGGTGTTTTGGCGGTCCTTCCTTTTCCTTCTGTCCCTTTTTCGGTGGCTGCGTTTGTTGGCATCGGCTTGGCTTTTCTGCTGGGGGTTGGGGGCCGTCGACTTGCTGCATACTGTCACCTCGTTTTATGCGGCGCTGGCAGAGCCGCTTCGGCTTGCTTTCAGACTTTCATCTGCTCAGTTCGTAAGCTGTTTCGTGCTTGTTTCACCTCCGGCCTGTTCTTGCGCCGCTTGAGCCATCCTGGTCATTGGACAGAGTGCTCTTTTCTTTCTTCTCGTTTTCTTGTGGCCCCTTCGGTTCCGGTTTGTTTTTGGATGGCTCTATTCCGGTTGGCATTGGCCTATGGGGGTCGGGTAGGTGAGCTTCATTCTCTCCTCCTGCGCAGAGGTTTTCTGCTGGTTTGATTGGGGTGATTGGTTTGGTCGTCTGCTGCCTTCTCCTTCTTTTCTGGCGAAGAATGAGACTGCTGCTTTCTGGAGGGGTACTTGGGGGTTGTTGATGCTTGGTTGGTTGGGCCAGGGGTGCGTTTTGTTTTTGTCCGATTAAGGCTCTCCAGCCTGCGGTCTAACTCCGTGCCCATGACGTCCGCAAGTTTGCGGCTCTTGCTGCCGTCTTTGGTACTGTGTCCTGGGAGGACGTTCGGGCATGGGGAATTTGGCGGTCGAACAGGGTCCTTGGCTGTTCGTTACCTTGTACACGTTCCTGGGCCCAGTTGGGCCTGTGTCGCTTTGGGTTGGCGGATGCGGCCTGTTGTTGTCTCGACTTCGGGTGAGTAGTGTGCGGCGACTGCCTCCCGGGTCTGTCCCAATTCTTTTCCTCTGTGGGTAGTTAGCTCCGTGGAGCCATAGGGGCTCCTCCCAGAAAGCCAGCGTTGAATGTAATGAAACGCCATTTTCGGGGTGAGTCCCGGAGGGTCCCCAGATTCCCTCCCTCCCTCCCTCTGGTCGGCATTTTTTCACGTGTTTTGACATCCAGTCTCAGAACTGGGGTGTGGATTGCCGGCATGGTAGGTCTGGGTCTACCCCTTCCCCCTCTCGGGGAGGGGAGAGCTGCACAGACAGGGGTACGATGATGGGTGACGTCATACTAGTTTGTTCGTTTTTGTTTGGGGAGTTCTATCCACTCGTTCGGTTTTTGGTTGCAATTTTCACCAGAATAGGGTTTGTTTTCGGACGCCTACCTTTCTGGGTGCCTAACCCGGTCGATGGCAGACAAAGAATGCTTCCAAATACACGGGGGTTTCTATAGGCCAATGCTCCTCTTGCCTCTCTGAGGGGGCCAGGTTGTGGCTCGTGGTCCCCGGTAGGCCCATGAGAACTCCGTACACATGACTGATACCAAAGTCTGACATTAGCATATCAGCCTGGTAAGCTCTGGGAAGCCTCCAGGACTCACCCAGAAAATGGCGTTTCATTACATTCATCGCTGGTTTTTTCTTGAATATTGTTTTTCCTTTATTTGTAACACTTGTTTTTAGTGAGACATCACATTGCCATTAATAAGATAATGCAACGGCCTGCTAAAGCTTTATCTGGATGATTCTTTTCAGCAAAACTTTGCAGTTCTTCCCATACTGCACACATTTTCTTAATTAATGAGGAAGCGGCATTCTCTACTGCCTCCTGCTGCTCCTCCTCCCCTGAAGATTTGTTGTACTGCCTAGCTAGTTCAACAACACGTGTACCAGTTTCATGTTTACGAATGATCATTTGTTTTTCCTCTATGGTCATTCTCACATGTGTTTTCTTGCTTTGAACCTTACCACTGGCTTTCTTGGGACCCCATGGCGAGATATATAATAACAACTTTTTATGTTCAAATAGCCAAAAAGCCGAAAGAATTGTAAATCCTTGCAGAGAATTCAGACGGGATAGTCACTAGGTGGGAGGCACTGGGAAGCTGCAACCCATTCTCCGAATTGACAGTACGATTTAATACTAAGTGTAATAAGTACACTTTCTTACTGTCATAACCAGTGCATAATTGCACTTATGGGGCTGTTACATATACCCAACCCCCTCCCCCGATTTAATTCTCCTCGTTTTCTGTTAAGACACTCAGAATTTTAGGATGAAGTTGTCAATTTCAATTTGCTGTACACAAGTTTTAAATATCAGGAATTTCTTTTTTAGGTTTATTAAACAATATAGATTTTATACAAAATTTTAAATATCCTGAGTTACTTTACAATTTATTGATATATTTTAGCTTTGTTTTATTAGTTTTATAAAACTGTAATATCAATATAGCTATAGGTTAAGTACTAATTGTAATTAAGAAGCAATAAAATTATTATCTTCAAAAACTAAGACGGTTAGGTGTGGTTGTGGTTTTCTATTCAGTTTTTCAGGTAAACTCAAATATTCACAATATATTTGACAGTACGATTTAATACTATGTGAAAATAAGTACAATTCCTAACTGCTATGAATAGTACATAATTGCACTTATTTGTCTTCTTACATTTACCACCCCATTTTTGGAGGACGGACTGGAAACTGAGGTGCGATCACCATGCCACCATGTGCTAGGTCAGCACGTGGTGGGTGACCTATCAACAAACTCGTATCCCAGGGTAGAGTTTTTTACCCGATTCAAATTTTCCATAGAAATCAGGCTCGTAACCCGAAAAGTTCATAAAGAGGGGCATTCGTAAACCGAGGTACCACTGTACTTACCAATGACATAAATGAGCCGAGAACTTGGGTGATAACATTACAGATCTTCGTCGCTCGAGCGTGGTGCGTCCCGGGAAGGTCAGGCGCGATGTTGAAGCAGCCCGAGTTGCTGCAAATTTATTTTCGCGGCATTATTTACAGTATCTATGGTGTATTTTTAAACCATTTTTCTGGGGGGAGCCCTTACGGCTCCCCAGAGCTATCCAGGCTGATGTGGATATCCCTAACTTTGGCATCAGTCCAAAGTTCTTTGATGGACTTCTTGGTCCTACCGAAGACCACGAACCAGAACCTGACCCTGTCAGAGAGGCACGAGAAACAATGGCCTGTAGAATGCACTTGTGATTTTGGAGCATTCTATATCTGCCATTGACCGGGACAAGCACCCAGAAAGGTAAGCACCACAAAGCAAACCCCTATCTTGGTTAAAAATGATGAAAATAGACCAATTAGTGGACAGAACTCGCCAATTGAAAACGAGCAAACAAGCATGATGTCACACGAGCCGCGCTGCATGTCTGCGCAATTCCCCGCTCCCCGGGAGGTGAAAGGGGTTGCCTCGGAACCCCCGCACCAGCGATCTACCCTGCAGTTCTTCATCTGATGGGATATGGCTGGGTCATTGTGGTTCCAGCTCCAGACTCTTGTTGTTCTGTTCTCTGTTTCAGTACTGCTCTTACGGTGGTGTGCGAGCTGGGAATAATATTCAAAGGTACTTGGGCTGCATGTGCTTAGTCACCTTCCTTGAGTGCCCTGTAAGTACTGCCCTATTGGCTTGGGGTTCCCTTCCACAAGTCACCTTGGGTCTACCTCTGTTGGTCTTTTGCTGCTTGGCGATTGACCGCCCCGAGTGTTTTGGGGAGGTTCATCCCTAGTTGGCCTTGGGGTAAGTGGTAGATTTTGCACTGGTAGGGGCGCAGGGGTACTGTGTAGCTAGTTTTCACCTATAATAGCGACCGGCTCTGTTCCCTCTGGGTATGCTGTCCTCTTGCGAGGTTTATCTTTTCTTTTTATTTCTGGGGGAAGCCCCTTCGGCTCCCCGGAGCTTATCCAGGCTGATATGCTAATGTCAGACTTTGGCATCAGTCATGTGTATGGAGTTCTATGGGCCTACTGGGGACCACGAGCCAGAACCTGGCCCTCTCAGAGAGGCAAGGGGAGCAATGGCCTTTAGAAACCCCCGTGTGGTTGGAAGCATTCTATGTCTGCCATCGACCGGGTCAGGAACCCAGAAAGGTAAGTGTCCCAAAACAAACCCCTATTCTGGTGAAAATTGCTATCACAAGCCGATGGGTGGATAGAACTCCCCTAAAAGAAACGAGCAAACGATCATGACGTCACACGTTGCTGGGCCGCTGTCTGCGCAGCTCCCCCCTCCCCGGGAGGGGGCAGGGGGAGCCCCAGACCTACCGCGCCGGCTATCCACCATCAGTTCTTCGGCTGATGCTAAAGGCTGAGGTCATGTGCTCCGGCTCCGGTAGTTGTTTCAGTATTGTACCTAGAGTGTGGTGACTGTCTTCTAGGTGATGCGTGAGCTGGGAGTGATTCTCCAGTACTCAGGCTGCATGTGCTTAGGGTTTCCTTCCCTAGGTGCCCTGTAAGTACTGCCCTTGGGGCTTGGGGCCACCTTCCACAAGTTCCTTGAGCTCTGCCTCTGCTAGGCCGGTTACTGCTTGGTTTTCGGCCGCCCTTTGTGTGCTCGGGTGTTCTGTCTCCCTTGTTCACCTTAGGGTAAGGGCAGTTTTGGGGCACAGGTACTGGTGGGTGCGCAGGGTGCTTCGCAGCTTGTTTTCACCAATCATGTTGGCCGGCTCTGTTCCGCCTGGGTACGCTGTCCTCTTGCGGGGTTTTCTTTTTCATTTTGTTTATCTGCCTGGTGGAGGGGGGTCTGCCTTCATTCTTGTCCCTTGTCCCCTGTGTACTGAGTATTCTTTCTTCTTCAGGTGGTTCCTTCTACTAGGTCCACATGAGTGTACATGTCCCGGGGGTTCAGTTCTTAAAATGTTGTTTGGTAGTTTTGGGCGCCGGTTAGCAGTACCCTGCCTGGGATTACCTGAGCTGAGTCCTCTTATAGTAAACACTCAGGACCCTGGGAAACCCCTGGGGGGCGCAAGGGTCCGATGGATGTGATCCCGGAGTTCCCCCTCACTTTGTGCGAGTTTGAGGGGTTACTCTGTCCCCTTGTCTCAGGGTGACTCTCTCTGTCTTTGCCTCCGTCTGCTGCCTGTGAGGTCGGTGACACCTTTGGCCTAGAGTCCTGCGAGTTTTGTTGCGACTTGGTTGCCCAGTCCTTCTAATGGCTATGCGGGTGCAGACAGCACGGCACGTCGAGCTTCGTTGGTGGCAACGCTCTCGGTTGTTTGCTCCCCGGAAGCCCCGAGACTGCCCCGTTTTGGTTGGTGTTGGGGCTTGGGTGTGTTGGTTGCTTCGGTTCCTTCCACGCCCCCTTGTCTTTCCCCTGATGTGATCTAATCTGGTCCACCCTTCCTACCTGCATCCGGCTCCTTACCGTCTGTGGGTTCAAAGTTGGGGCGGGGTCGTTGGTTTTGAGACTCGGGCGATCTTGGGGAATTCCCCTTCTGGGGTAGCGACGGGAGCATTCGAGCCTATTCCTCCAGCCATGTTGTAAGAGTCTGCCAGTGAGCTCCCTTCTTTAGTTTTTTCTTGGCTGCCCCGGTTTTTTCTTGTGAGTCTGGCCCTGAAGAGTTTAGGACTCACAAGAGTTTAGGCCCTGACAGGCCCCGGGGCCACACGGCTCGGCCCCGGGGCCTGTCGTGTCGGTTTCCGGGGCTGGGGAGGGACTGACTGGGGGGGCCTAGGGCCCTATTGGACCCCGCGGGTTTTTTTCTACCCTCTAGGCGGGGCTTGCGGTTACACTGAGTGCGGTTTTTCCTCCCCCCTCGCCATATGAGTTTTTGGGCATCGGCCCCTCCCCGGGCTCGGTTCCTTGTCCCTCGAGTCGGTTGGTTTCGTTCTGCAGGTGGGTGCTCTCCTCCATTATTCCCCCCCCATTTTCTTGGGATGGGATGTCTCCATCATGTTCCCTTCTTCTTGGGGTTCTACATGACTTTTGGTCTCGGGTACGACTGTGCCTTGTGCTTGGTTCTGCGTTCTCGAGGGTTCGGGAAGGTTTTCGCTACTTCCCGTCGATTGGAACATCTGTTGTCTTTCGATGTGGCTTCCCTCCGGTCCTTTCTAGGGCTTGTTGGTCCTTTTCTGTGCTTATTCTTGGTTTTCGGTTCTGTCTCGTTCTTTTGTGCAGAGACGCTGCTCGTTTTCTTTGCATACTCCTAGTTCGGGACGCCGGATTGGGCTACTTGTAGCCCAATTGGGTTCCCAATTGCGTTCCTTGTCTTCCTTTCGTAAGCCGGCTATGTTGTCGCTGCTTACTCCTCTTTTGACTCCTGTCCCATGTGATGGGCGGCTTTACTTCGGCTTGGGATTTACGGCTTGCTTGCCAAGGCTTGCAGCTTGGGATTTACTTCTTCTCTTTAGTGGTTCATTCAGGTCGTGTACTGTTTAGCTACTTTTCTTGTAAAGTAGTCCTAATTGGCACCTTCCCGCAGAGCGGGTTGTGAGGTTCGGACAGCGTGTCCTGCGCATGCGCCGTGGGGGTTGTTTTGGTCTGGGCGGTATGCACCAGTGCTGGTGTTTTGCATTTTTTCTTGGGTGCTTCGCCTCTCGCTCTTCTCCATTCTCCGGTCCGTGCCCCATAGCTCCTGGGGTGTTCTGGATTGCAGCTATGGGGAGGACGCCGGGGTTTTCCCTGTGTAATGGGTGTGGGGCGTCTCTTTCACCTCTACCCTACTTTCCTGCGTGTGTGGCTCTGGCCTTCCCCTTGCGGTGCTCCCGGGATCTTCTTGGCAACATTGTGTCGTAACACGTTCGCGCCTACGTTTGACAGGCGAGTTTCTGCGGTCTGGCGTCTCTTTCTGCCAGTTGCTGGATACGTTTATATTTATATAAATGTATTTACATATACAGTATGTTTATATGAAATATACATGATATATTTTTGGATACGGATACAAGACCATCAGCACATAGGTGACTGTCTCTATTTCAACCTGTCCAGTCCCACTCTTATGCATGTCCAACCCATGCTCGAGTCAATCAGGGGACCCACCTCATCCATGCTACGAGGTACGATGGTTGAGGTGCAGGTTGTGTGCTCACCTAGTTGTGCTCACCTGGTTGTGCTGGTGGGGGTTGAGCTCTGGCTCTTTGGTCCCGCCTCTCTGCCGTCGGTCGCCTGGTGTGCAGGTTCCTGGGCCTGCTGGGCTCTATCGTATCTACGTTTGGCCCTGTCTGGAGTCAGCCTCCACCATTTCTCTGCCTTCACCGAGAGAAGTAGCTACATGTTGCATGTTGCGTGTGGTGCATATTGCTGGTGCAGGTGTGCATTGGTAACGTGTACTACGGTGACATATGGTTCTTGTTCCTGTGTCAGGATGTTGTGGGGTGACATTTTGCTGCAGTTTTGTGCCTGGGGTTGCATGTTGGGGATTGCTTGTGGCACTTTTCGTGGTCTTCTCTTGTGGTCCCTCTTTCCTTTCCCGTCAGAGTGCCTGGCTTGGCCCTTCCATGTACATTGGTTCTCTGTCCTCGCCTGGTTGTCCGCCCCTGGTTGTGCTTCCTGGGGTTGAGCTTGGGTTCTTTCGTCCTGCCTCTCCCCTGTCGCTTCCCTGACATCTGGGTTTTGTCATGTCTGCACTTGCAGCTGTGTGTGGGGTCGGCTCCCCAACTTCCCTTCCTCGTGCATTCCAATTGTTTACTGCTCTGCTGCTGGAATGTTTTCTTCTTGTGTTCATTTGGCTTTTTGGGTGCTCCTTCCGCATGTGTCGCATGGTGCGTGTGCACTTGCGTGCATTGGTCTGTCTTCATTGCTCATACCCCTTGATTCGGGTACTGGTCTGGTGGCAACCCTTTGCACCTTCTTCAGTTTGGTTTGTTGGGACAGGACCTGCGACTTTGTGATTGGTTCGTTCCCTTTTGTTCCTGTTTTGCTGCATGCCTTCTTCATTCCTCATCTTCTTGCTTCACTCTTGTCCCTGGCCGCTGGGGCTGTTCTTCTGGTCTTTATCGTTCTCTGCTACTCACTGTTGTGTGTTTTGTTTGTGCCTTATGGCCTTCCTGTTGCCAGGTTTGGGTTCCTGTTTTCCTGGCTTGCCCTGCCTGTTGGCATTTTCAAGGTCTCGCGATGTTCCTTCTCTGGAATCTTGCGTCGGACCTGTAGTTTCCGATCTCCTGGCGAGCTAGCTTGCATTGGGGAGTTTTTCTGTTCGGCAGACGTTCCATCTCCTTACTTGCTGGCTTGGGTTTCCGGCTCTGCTTCCTCGGTGGTCGTGCCCGAGATATTCTCGCGGCTCTGCCTTTTCCTAGGCTCGGGTGAACTTTGACGGGACTGGTTACGTTCTGCCTCCAATCTCTCACCTTCAGTTCATGGTCAGGTGACTTCTGTGTTGGTGTCCCACCTGCGTGCTTCTTCTTGGCGGTGGTATGGGGTATTTTGGCGGTCCTTCCTTTTCCTTCTGTCCCTTCTTAGGTAGCTGCTCTGTTGGCGTCGACTTGGCTTTTCTGGGGGGGGGGGGTTCAGGGCCGTCATCTTTCCACATACTGTTGCCTCGTTTCGTGCGGCGCTGGCGGAGCCGCTTCGGCTTGCTTTCGGTCTTGGTATTACATCTGCGCCGTTCGTAAGCTGTCTCATGCATTGTTTCACCTCTGGCCTACTCATGCGCCGCTTGAGCTGTCCTGGTCTCTGTACAGCGTGCTTTTTCTTCTCCTCGATTGTTTGTGACCCCTTCAGTTTGGGTTAGTTTCTTGAAAGCTCTTTTCCTGTTGGCATTTGCCTTTTGGGGTTGGGTCGCTGAGCTTCTTGCTCTCCTCCGGCGCAGGGGTTTCTGCTCCTTCGGTTGTGGCGATTGGTTTGTTCGGCTGCAGCCGTCTCCCTCTTTTCTGGCATGGGATGAGGCTGCTGCTTTCCGGAGAAGTCCTTGGTTTGTTGGTGCTTGATTGATCGGGCCGGGGGTGCATCGTGTTTTGTGTTCGGTTGCAGCCCTCCGCTGTTATTTGCGTGCCATGGCTTCTTTGTCCGGGACGCGCTTAGTGCTGATCCGGTTCCGTTCTTCCCTGTTAGTGTGTGAAGGTCTTTTGAGTTGGGGAGTGTGTGGCGACCGCCTCCTGGGTACATCCCTCTTTTTTCCTCTGTGGGTAGTTAGCTCCGGGGAGCCGAAGCGGCTCCCCCAAGAAAACCAGTGTTGAATGTAATGAAACACCATTTTCTGGGTGAGACCCGGAGGCTCCCTGGCATCCCTCCCTCCCCCCAGTCGGCGGTTTTTCGCATTTTTGACATCCAGCCTTAGAACTGATGGTGGATAGCCGGCGCGGTAGGTCTGGGGCTCCCCCTTACCCCTCCTGGGGAGGGGGGAGCTGCGTAGACAGCGGCGCAGCGACATGTGATGTCATGATTTACTCGTTTCTTTTAGGGGAGTTCTATCTACCAGTTTGGCTTGTAGAAGCAATTTTCACCAGAATAGGGGGTTTGTTTTGAGACGCTTACCTTTCTGGGTGCCTGACCCGGTCGATGGCAGACAGAATGCTTCCAACCACATGGGGGTTTCTATAGGCCATTTCTCCCCTTGCCTCTCTGAGGAGACCAGGTTCTGGCTCGTGGTCCCCGGTAGGCCCATAGAACTCCATACCAATGGAGACTGATGCCAAAGTCTGATATTAGCATATCAGCCTGGATAAGTTCCGGGGTGCCTTCGGGTCTCACCCAGAAAATGGCATTTCATTACATTCAACGCTAGTTTTTTTGCCTGGTGGGGGGTTCTGCTTTGGTGTTCCTCCCCCTTTATACTATGGTTGTTGTATTTGGTGGTACTCCCTGCTTCGCCCTCGTGAGTGGACACGTCCCGGGGGTTCAGCATTAGCAGTGTTGATTGGTAGCTTGGGCGCCGGTTAGCAGTACCCTGCCTGGGATTACTCTTAGCAGATCCAGTCTAGGGGCTCTGGGTAACCCTTGGGGGCACTCGGGTCCAATGGATGTGGCCCCTGAGTCCCCTCTCGCTTGTTGCGAGTTTGAGGCTTGCTCTGTCACCTTGTCTCAGGGCAACACTCATTGTTTTTGCCTTCATCATGCTGCCTGTTGGCCCGGAGTCCTGCGAACTTTGTTGCTTTCTTGTGACTCGGTTCACCCATTCTGCTTTTGACATTTCGGGTGCAGGCGGCTCGTGTGCTGCAGGATAGGTTTAGGTTGCAGCGCGCTAGGTTGTTTGTTTCCCCAGATGCCCCGAGGCTGCCCCATTTTGTTTATAGGGAACCATACTTGGGGGTGTTGGTTACTTCGGCCTTGGTTCCGCATGCACTCCCTCCTTCTTCCCCTGCTGTGGCTCATTCGGGTCTTACCCCGCCTGCTTCCGACTCCGAAGTGTTTGAGAGCTTCGGGGCCGGGGCAGGGTTCAGAGGTTTGTGAGACTCGGCCAGTTTTGGGGGTTACTCCTTCTGGGGTGGCGTCGGAGGCATTCGAGTCTGTTCCTCCAGCCATAGCTCCGGGGTCTGACCAGTGGGCCCATTCTCTTGCTGCTATTTTGGTCGCCGCAGCTTTTTCTTGTGTGGCCGGGGCTTGGGAGGACGACTTGCCCCAGGGGCCTGACATGGAGGTTCCCGGGATTGGAGAAGGGCTGGCTTGGAGGCCTTGGGGCCCCGTTGGACCCCGCCTGGGTTTTCCAACCCTCTGGGTGGGACTTTAGATTACAAGGAGTGGGGTTTTCATTCCCCCCTCTGAGTACAGTGGAACCCCGGGTTACGAGCACCCTTGTTTACGAGTTTTTCGGGTTACGAGCCCGATTTGGTCGGAAAATTTGCATCGGGTAATGAGTTTGTTGATACGTGTACAGGCCGACATAGCGCGTGGAGGCACGGGGATCACACCTCAGTTTACCAGTACTTCGCGCCCAGTGACTATCCCGCCTCAATTCTTCTCAAGGATTTAAAGTTCTTTGTTGGATATTTGGCCATTTGAGCATAAAAGTTGTTATATATCTCACAATGGGTCCCAAGAAAGCCAGTGGTAAGGTTCAAGGCAAGAAATCGCATGTGAGGATGACAATAGATGAAAAACAAGAGATCATTCGTAAGCAAGAAAATGGTACTCGTATTGTTGAACTAGCTAGGCAGTACAACAAATCTTCAAGGGAGGAAGAGGAATCAGTAGAGAATGTCCCTTCCTCATTAATTAAGAAAATGTGTGCAGTATGGGAAAGACTGCAAAGTTTTGCTGAAAAGAATCACCCAGACAAAGCTGTAGTAGGCCATTGCATTGATCTTTTTAATGACAATGTGATGCCTCACTACAGACAAGTGTTGTAAAGAAGGAAAAAAACAATCTTCAATGGAATGTTTCCTTGTGAGAAAAGTGAGAAAATCAAGCAGTGAGCCACAACCAGGACCTAGTGGTTTGCAGGCAAAACGTGCCAGAGAGTGCACTCCAGAGAAATCTTCATTGCTTGATGTTATAATGGAAGGGGACTTCCCTTCCAAACAGTAACACCTCTCCTCCGCCCTCCTCACCATCTTCCATACGCCAACAGCAGTCATCAGCAAGGGTAAGTAATAACTTGAACATACTTTTGTAGTGTAGATTTGGGTGAATTAGGTATAAAATATAGTTTGAAGTGAGGTTTTTGGGTAGTCAGGAACGGATTAATTCATTTCCCATTATTTCTTATGGGAAAATCAGCTTTGGTTTACAAATTTTCAGGTTACGAGCTGTCTCCAGGAATGGATTAAACTCATAAACCGAGGTACCCCTGTACGATTTAGTTTGGGCGTCGGCCCCTCCCCGGGTTCGGTTCTCTGTCCCTTCGGGTCCATCGGTTCTGTCCTTCCTGTGGGTGTTTTTACCACTTTCTCACCCTTCTTTTCTAGGACATGTATTCCTCTATGTCATGTCGTAATCGGGTTCTCATCGTCTCGGGATCCTGCATGGCCATTGGTCGTGGATGCCATTGGGCCCATGTGAGCCTCAGTGCTTTTGTGCTTGCGTATCAATGGTCTCGAAGGTTTGGGAAGATCTTGGTTTCTTCCAATATTATTGGAACGTCTGTCATCTGCCGGTGAGGCTTACCTCCAGTCCTTTCTAGGATCCATTGATCCTCTTCCTTACTACTTATCGTTTTTTGATATTATATCTCCTTATTTGATCATTACTTCTTATCTCTGAACTCTGTCTCGACATTACTAATCTTCTTTTAATACACCTTGTAGGCACCCTCCCCGAGGATTGGGTGTTGCAGCTCGGTCTTCAGGTGCACACTGAGGGTGTTTGTTTTGGTTTATGTGCGGTGTAAACATGTGTTGGTGACCGGCGTCCTTTATCGCAGGTTCTCCGCTGCTCTCGCTCGTCTTCTCTCCAGTCATAGCCCCCCTGGATACTGGGGAAGTTCTGGATTTTATATATGGTGAGAACACTTTGTTCTTTCTCTGCTTTTATGGGTGTGGGGTGGCTTGGAGTGGCGCCGACTCCACCTTTACACTACACCTCATCTTCTACGGTTCACGCATCTCTGGACATGATCCACTAACGTTGCTCCCGGAATATTACACGGCTCAGCTGTGTTGTTACACAATAGTGTGTACGCGTGGTGTGGTGTGGGGACACTGTTAGGTGTGGTGACACTGTTAGCCAGGTGCTGGTTCTTGGTTTTTGGATGAGTGTTGGGTGATGTTTGTGGCGTGTTGATTGGCCACTTTGCGTGCATCTTAACGTGGCCTTCCTATGTGCTTAAATCAATGCTCCTCAGCCCAAGGCTAAGGCCTGTGTGTGGGGAAGGGTTCCATGGAACATCAGAAGGACACTCATTCCTTGACTCATTCTTTGCTTATAGACACTCCTTCCTTGGCCATCGTTAAGTGCCTGGCTGCACTCTATGTATACATTGGAGTGTGTGTGTATTTTTACTTGATCGTGTACATTCTATTTTCATTGCATTTCCTACCTCTATGCTACACATTGTTGTGTGCCTTGGTATGTGCTTATTGGCTATACTAGTGTTGGTGCTAAGTTGGACTGTGTACATGTTCAGTTCCCTGCGATTGGACAGCCCCGCTCTTTAGTTGTAGAACTGACTTCTTTCATCTTCTTGTGTGTCCCTACCAGCTTCTGTGTTGCAATGTCTGCTGGTGGCTGTAGGTTCCAATCATCCGCTTCTGCTCCCTACTATTCCTCTTTGTTGGGACAGGGGGAGCTAGGATTATGGCCCTGGCTACGGCTTATTCCATATGTTCCTTTGCCGGATAGTACATTTTTGCCATGGTGCGGTACACGTCCTGGGTAGTTCTCTCATCTGTTCCTCTGCTTCGCATGCGTTGTTTTGCCTTGCTAGAGCTGGTTGCACTGCTCCTGCGGGTTGCGGTGTCGCTGTTTTTCGCTTCGTGTCTCACGTATTGGCTCGTAGTGCTCGCTTACTCGTTGGCTTCTGCCTAGGCCCTGGCTCTTTGGTTATCATCACTATTTTGTCCTTGCTGTTTGCAGAGTCTACAGTTTGGCTCTTTCGGCAAGCTGCTGCTTCTCGTTGTCATCCGTTATAGGCCTTGTTGGTCCTTTCAGGGTCCTGGTGGAGGGGGAGGTTCCTCCCAGATGGGGCAGATCTGCTCGCCCAGGTTAGTTCTTTCCGGGCTCGCCGGGTTTGGGTTCCTGGTTCCCTGGTGGATGTTCCTTCTGACTCCTTGCCAGCCTTGGTTTCGGTCGCTGCTTGCTCAGTGTCAGAACCCAGTGGTTTTAACCTAGCTCCGCCTCCTCTAATGATCGGTCTCCAGTCCATATCGGGGCTGATTTGGTCTTCTCGAGTCTTCCAGTCTGGTAATTTTGACTAGTCTCTCACCATCTTTGGTGATCGGGTGGCGGTATGGGGTTTTGCTGGCGGTCCTTACCTTTTTTTTGTCTCTTCAATAGGTATCCTGCGGTTTTTGTCGACGTGGTCTTGTCCTTCTCTCGTGAGGGTTTGGGACTGCTGTCTTGACACATACTGTCATCTTGTCTCGTGCGGCACTGGCGGAGCCGTAGCGGCTCCGCCAGTTTGCTTTCTCTTTTGATATTCCTTCTGCCCCATTGTGTGGGCTGTCTCGGGCGTTGTTGGCCTGTGCCGTCCTGGTTTTTGGATGGTGTGCTCTCATTTCTGTCTTCGCCTCGGTTTGTTGTAGTCCCTTCGGTTCAATTTTGTTTTTCCGAAGCTCTGTCTTGTTTGTTTGCGGCTGCCTCGTTCTTTTCTGGCGAGGTATGAGTCTGCTGCTTTCCAGAGAGGTCCTTGGATCACCTCCAGAAAGGTTCCCTCCAACCAATGCTTGGTTGGTCAGGCTGGGGGTGCATCCTATGTTGTGTACGGATGCGGCCTTTCGCCGTTATTTGCAGCGCCACACCTTCTGTGTCCGGGGACACGCTTTGGGTTGATCCGGTTTCCCTTCTTCTCTGTTCACGGGTACGGGTCTCTGAGGTCATCCACAGGGTTATTAAGTTATTTATTAAGTCTTGTCTTTCTTTTGGAGGTTCCATCTTCACTGCTGTGTCTTCTATAGTCCAAGGGAATTTGCTTCAGTACCTCCTACAGAATGCAGACTTTTTTTTTTTTTTTCCATGCTGGACCCTGCCTCTCTTGAGTATCAGTTTGTCTCTGCTTACTGGTTGCAGCATGAGGTCTTGGGTTCATCCTGGCTAGCTGACGACCCTTTCTTTTCCTTAGGGGCTTGGCAGGGGGGTCCTTTTGGATCAAATTGCTTGAATTGTGGTAGGTGAAATTCATCTTTCATCTATTTCCAAGCGAGGCTTTGTTGTCTTCGCTCATGAGCTTTCTGAGCTGTCTAGCATTCTGCTACTTTGTCAGATTGAGATTCGATACATCAAAATATAAGTTTCAATGGTAGTTTAATATCTGGAGGTATTTTCTAGCTCATTAAACGAACATTATTATTATATGTATTTATATGTGGTATTGCCAAAGTAATCAGACTCACACTTAAAAGAACTGTGGCTGAAAGCCTTATAGCAAAGGAATGAATCTTAGTTAATGTACATGTCAAATGTCCAATCCTTTTAGCTTATTAACAGTCAGGCATAATATAGGTATTTTAGCAGAAAGGTTTTGAAGATAAGTTTTCATCACTCATCTTTTCCATTACAGCTCATCATTACGCAGCAAGAAGAACACCTGATGTGCCAATAACCAGTGTTGAAAGCTCCTGTGACAAAAATGGAATTCATCATGTAGTGTCATCACTGAACGTGGTAAGGCGTACATCATTGTAAAGTGTATTGTGTGCACCATGTCAACGTTTGACAATTTCGAGCTCGCCAATATACAGTACCAAGTCTTGCAGGCACGCCCTCAGTAGTAAGTGTACATGTGTGTTCAAATCTTAACACTCGTTTTAGTAAAGATCAACCCACACATCAGATGCACTTAGTATTTAGTATGAACACCCTGCTGCCATGAAAGGAAGTGCAGCATCAGCAACTAGTGTGCTGTAGCTCATCCTTCCATCAAGGGAAGTGCAGCATCAGCAACTAGTGTGCTGTAGCTCATCCTTCCATCAAAGGAAGTGCAGCATCAGCAACTAGTGTGGTGTAGCTCACCCTTCCATCAAGGGAAGTGCAGCATCAGCAACTAGTGTGGTGTAGCTCACCCTTCCATCAAGGGAAGTGCAGCATCAGCAACTAGTGTGGTGTAGCTCACCCTGCCATCAAGGGAAGTGCAGCATCAGCAACTAGTGTGGTGTAGCTCACCCTTCCATCAAGGGAAGTGCAGCATCAGCAGCTAGTGTGGTGTAGCTCACCCTGCCATCAAGGGAAGTGCAGCATTAGCAGCTAGTGTGGTGTAGCTCACCCTGCCATCAAGGGAAGTGCAGCATCAGCAGCTAGTGTGCTGTAGCTCACCCTGCCATCAAGGGAAGTGTAGCATCAGCAGCTAGTGTGGTGTAGCTCACCCTGCCATCAAGGGAAGTGCAGCATCAGCAGCTAGTGTGCTGTAGCTCACCCTGCCATCAAGGGAAGTGTAGCATCAGCAGCTAGTGTGCTGTAGGTCACCCTGCCATCAAGGGAAGTGTAGCATCAGCAGCTAGTGTGCTGTAGCTCACCCTGCCATCAAGGGAAGTGCAGCATCAGCAGCTAGTGTGGTGTAGCTCACCCTGCCATCAAGGGAAGTGCAGCATCAGCAGCTAGTGTGGTGTAGCTCACCCTGCCATCAAGGGAAGTGCAGCATCAGCAGCTAGTGTGCTGTAGCTCACCCTGCCATCAAGGGAAGTGTAGCATCAGCAGCTAGTGTGCTGTAGCTCACCCTGCCATCAAGGGAAGTGCAGCATCAGCAGCTAGTGTGCTGTAGCTCACCCTGCCATCAAGGGAAGTGTAGCATCAGCAGCTAGTGTGGTGTAGCTCACCCTGCCATCAAGGGAAGTGCAGCATCAGCAGCTAGTGTGCTGTAGCTCACCCTGCCATCAAGGGAAGTGTAGCATCAGCAGCTAGTGTGGTGTAGCTCACCCTGCCATCAAGGGAAGTGCAGCATCAGCAGCTAGTGTGCTGTAGCTCACCCTGCCATCAAGGGAAGTGCAGCATCAGCAGCTAGTGTGCTGTAGCTCACCCTGCCATCAAGGGAAGTGTAGCATCAGCAGCTAGTGTGCTGTAGCTCACCCTGCCATCAAGGGAAGTGAAGTATTATATGGACATTCACACTCACTCTTGCTGATTGTTCATATTTGATTATTTCATGTTCAATGTAAGACATAGATATTTGATTGATATTGTTGAGAATGTTGGACATTTTTAACTTAAGCTCTTGTATAATAATCTGTACATACTATGACACAGTGAAAACTCAGCATATTTTATTTGATATTTGAGGGTAAAAATTGTCTTTAAAATACATTACAGATGAGCTTATAAAAATTCTCTCAAAAAGAGACTTGTTCACTATCCACAACATGTTGATGGAGTTGTATAGTAAAGTAATTATCAAAAGAAGGCACCAAGCCAGGGGAGACTGTAGCTGATGGAGTTGAAGTTGTACTAAGCCTTTATCTAGAAAGCTATATCTTACAGGAAATGTAGCTTATATGTTGATGTTATGCAAAAACCGTGTAATAGTTCACATATTCATGGTTCTAAGATAATTGAGAGTTAGCACAAATAATTTTTTTTATTGTTCATTATCTAATTTTTTCCAGATAAATATGGTGGAATATTTTTCATGGAAGTCAAGCTCTTCAGTATATCCTAAAAATTAACTTTGAGAAATGTATTTGATGTAAATAACCAGGCAACTTACGCGAGAACAAATGCCTAAAAGTTCATAGAGGAGAGAGTTTATATTCATAACAATGTGCCTAGTTCAATTAAAAAAGTGTATCGGTCAAAGAAATATTTGAGTTTTATCAGGATATAACACACATGTTCATATCTAACATATTGTTATGATAAACCTCAGCCTACAGTACATAATGGAAGATAATAGGGAAGATAACTTATGGAGGTCGCAGTGTCTAAAAGATTTCAGACATAAACCAAGTTTGTTAAGACAGGTGAAAGCTTATTCAGTAGAGAAACCCTATCAGTGTTCAAGGTGTCTGATGTACTTTGCATTACAATCTGATCTTGTACAACACATGATGGGTCATGCCATAGAAAAACCATATCAGTGTTCAGAGTGTCAAAGGCAATTTAATCGAAAATCACATGTAGTAGCACATATGAGAATTCATTCAGGAGAGAAACCATATCAGTGTGAAGTTTGTTTAAAAGATTTTTCATGTAAATCACTTTTAACAAAACATAAAGTAGTTCATTCAGGAAAAAAACCATTTCAGTGTCTAGTATGTCTAAAAAAATTTAGAGTAAAGTCAAATCTAACTGTACATATGACAATTCATTCAGGAGAGAAACCTTATGGGTGTTCATTATGTGAGAAAGCTTTTTCATTAAAAACACATCTAACAAGTCATATGAAATGTCATACAGAAGACAAACCATACCATTGTCCGGAGTGTCTGACTGAGTTTAAACGAAAATCAAATTTAGCAGCACACATGAAAGCTCATTCAGGAGAGAAACCACATCAGTGTCCAGTATGTGGAAAAGAATTTTCATTAAAATCCCACCTAGTAAGTCATGTGGCAGTGCATTCAGGAGACAAACCATATCAGTGCTCAGAATGTTTAAAATATTTTTCACGTAAGCCTGATTTAGTAAAGCATATGATGATTCATACTGGTGAGAAACCATATAATTGTATAGAGTGTGTGAAAACCTTTTCACGAAAATCTGATCTAGATAAACATATGAGGGTTCATACTGGAGAGAAACCCTATCAGTGCTCAGAGTGTCCAAAAAACTTTGCGCAAAAAATTCATCTGGTGCAACATGTCAGGCTTCATACAGGGGAGAAACCATATCAATGCATGGAATGTGCAAAATCCTTTTCATATAAATCAACTTTGGTAAAACATATGAAAGTTCACCCAAAAGAAACACTATATTGATGATCAGAAGTGTTGAAATATTTAAAACTAATTTAATCCAGTATTTCAATTCAGTTAATGCAAAAGGGAAAATTTAAGAGTTGGTCTATAATCTAATATCGATACTCTGTAGTAATCCATTTTAGGGTTTATGACAGAAAGTAAGCAGTGCATAGCCCTTTGCTGAGAGCATTTCCTGTACCTCATTATCTATCTACTCAATGACTTTCATTATCTAATTTCTCACTTTCATGGAATGGAGAGGCCTTAAATTATAGAAAAATGGTGAATAAAACAGTATGGTGAAAAACAGGTTGTACATATTAATAATCTTTTCTGGGGGGAGCCCCGTCGGCTCCCCGGAGCTTTACCGGCTGATATGCTAATGTCAGACTTTGGCATCTGTCATATGTATGGAGTTCTAGGGCCTACTGGGGACCACAGCCAGAACCTGGCCCCCTCAGAGAGGCAAGGGGAGCAATGGCCTATAGAAACCCCCGTGTGGTTGGAAGCATTCTACGTCTGCCATCAACCGGGTCAAGCATCCAGAAAGGTAAGCATTCCAAAACAAACCCCTATTCTGGTGAAAATTGCTACCTAAAGCCGAACTAGTGGATAGAACTCTTCAACAGAAAACGAGGAAACAAGTATGACGTCATACGTCACCGCGCCGCTGTCTGCGCAGCTCCCCCCCTCCCCGGGAGGGGGAAGGGGGAGCCCCAGACCTCCCACGCCGGCTATCCACCCATCAGTTCTTCGGCTGATGCTATTGGCAACGGTTATGTGCTCCGGCTCCAGTGGTTGTTTCAGCACTGTACCTAGAGTGTGGTGTCTGTTTTCTAGGTGATGCGTGAGCCGGGAGTGATTCTCCAGTACTCGGGCTGCATGCGCCTAGGGTTCCCTTCCCTAGGTGCCCTGTAAATACTGCCCTTGGGGCTTGGGGCCACCTTCCACAAGTTCCTTGGGTCCTGCCCCTGCTTGGCCGTTTACTGCTTGGTTTTCGGCCGCTCTTTGTGTGCTCGGGTGTTCTGTCTCCCTTGTTCGCCTTAGAGTAAGGGGCAGTTTTTGCACTGGTGGGGCGCAGGGTACTGTGCAGCTTGTCTTTACCAATCATAGCGGCCGGCTCTGTTTCGCTTGGGTTCGCTGTCCTCTTGCGGGGTTTTCTTTTTCTTTTTGTTTATCTACCTGGTGGGGGGGGGGGGGTCTGCCTTCGTTCTTGCCCCTTGTGTCCCTTGTGTTCTGAGTATTTTCTGGTGGTACCCCCTGCTAGGTCCCTGTGAGTGTACACGTCCCGGGGGTTCAGCTCTTAAAAAGTTGTTTGGTAGCTTTGGGTGCCGGTTAGCAGTACCCTGCCTGGGATTACCTGAGTGCGAGTCCTCTTATAGTAAACGCTCGGGACCCTGGGAAACCCCTGGGGACGCGCGGGTCCGATGGATGTGACCCCAGAGTCCCCCCCCTCGCTTCCAGCGAGTTTGAGGGTTGCTCTCACCCTTTGTCTCTGGGTGACTCTCTGTTTTGCCTCCGTCTGCTGCCTGTGGGGTCGGTGACACCTTCGACCCGGAGTCCTGCGAGTTTGGTTGCTCGTTGTGGCTCGGTTACCCAGTTGTGCTACCAAAGCGGGTGTGGGCAGCAGGGGCGTTGCACTTGAGCCTTGTTGGTGGCAACGTTCTCGTGGTTTCCTCCCCGGGAGCCCCGGGGCTGCCCCGTTGTAGTTCGTTTTGGGACTTGGGGGTGTTGGTTGCTTCGGTTCCATCCACACCCCCTTGTCTTTCCCCTGGATCACCCTTCCTGCCTGCATCCGGTTCCTTACCGTCTGTAGGTTCGGGGCGGGGTTTTTGATGGTGTTGAGACTCGGGCAGTCTCGGGGAATTCCCCTTCTGGGGTAGTGACGGGGGCATTTGAGCCTGTTCCTCTAGCCGTGTTGTATGAGTCTGCCAGTGGGCTCCCTTCCTTAGTGTTTTCACGGCTGCCCCGGTTTTCTGGTACGGCCGGGGCTTTGGGGGAACGGCTCGGCCCCGGGGCCTGTCGTGTAGGTTCCCGGGGCTGGGGAGGGGCTGGCTTGGGGGGCCTTGGCCCCGTTGGACCCCGTGGGGTTTTTTATCCCCCTCTAGGCGGGGCTTGTGGTTACGCGGAGTGGGGTCTTTCCTCCCCACTCGCCGTACGTACTGTTGGGCGTCGACCCCTCCCTGGGCTCGGTTCCTTGGCCTTTGAGTCGGTTGGTTCCGTCCTACGGGTGGATGTTTCCTCCCACCCTTTTTGGGACGGTGTTTTCGTCATGTTTCCCCGTTCGATGGGGTTCTGCGTGACTTCGATCTCGGGTGCGCCTGCGCCTTCGTGTGCCTTCGGGACTAGTGTTGGCTTCTGTGTTCTCGAGGGTACGGGAAGGTTTTTCGCAACTTCCCGCATTATTGGAATGTCTGCCGGCTCCTTGTCCTTGTCGCCCTGTTGAGCTACTTGTCGCCCGGTTGGGCTACTTGTCGCCCGGTTGGGCTACTTGTCGCCCGGTTGGGCTACTTGTCGCCCGGTTGGGCTATTTGTCGCCCGGTTGGGTTCGTTTTTGGGTTCTTTGCTTCTTTGGCCGGTTTTATTGTTCCTGCTTCCTCTTTTGGCTACTTTTCTTGTGCAGTAGTCCTGGCTGGCGCCTTCCCGCAGAGAGGGTGTGCGGTTCGGCCAGCGTGTTATGCGCATGCGCCGTGGAGTTTGTTTTGGTCTGGGCGGTGTTTCAGTGCTGGTGTTTTGCGCTCTTTTTGCTACAGTGCTTCGCCTCTCGTTCTTCTCCCTGGCTGCAGTATGTGCCCCTTCGCGCCGGGGGTGTCCTGGTTCCCAGTTGTGGGGAGGACACCGCAGTTTTCCCTGTGTCATGAGTGTGGACCGCCTCCTTCGCCTCTTCCTGCTCTCCTGCGGGTCCGGCAGGGTCCGGCTCTGGCGTCTTCACCTGGCGGTGCTCCCAGGTTCTTCTGGGCATGGTTGAGTCGGGTCAAGTTCGTGCCACCGTTCGCCAGGTGAGTTTCTGCGGTCTGGCGTCTTTTGGCCGGGCGCTGGATGTGGAGTTGTTTATATACCTGTCTTTATTTAGGTATATTTTTGTACGACTGAGACCGTTCGCACACCAGTGACTCCCTTTTTCAACCCTTCCTGTCCCCCTCATGTGCATATCCAACCCATGCTGGAGTCATTCAGGGGACCCTCCTTTTTTAATGTTGTGAGGTGTGGGGGTTGTAGGGTTGGTTCTGTACTCACCTGGTAAGGCTCCTGGCTGTGCTTGCAGGATTTGAGCTCTGGCTCTTGGGTCCCGCCTATCTGGTAGAACTTGCGGGATAGTACCAGTGGAGTGCAGTGGTGCTATTGGCACATTTGGGGACCACTGTATTACCATCAGAGGTCTGTGCTTGTTACACGACCTACTTGCGAGCATAAGCCTTCTTGCTGGTTCGTCCGTGGACTTCCAGGGCACACTAGCCTGTTTTCGTATGGCAGTTCCGGCCCGTCCTGGTTGTGGGGGTATGTGGGCCGGTGGACTGCTCCTAGCAGCTGCCTGGTGGGCCACCCTCTGGCCGGTCTAGCCTGGCCTTGGGCCGGGCTTGAGGTGTAAAAGAGCTCCCAGTACCTCATCCAGCGGGTATCGAGCGGGGTCTCTCCGCCGTCGGTCGCCTGGTGCGGGTTTCTGGGCTTGCAGGGTTTTGTCGTGTCTCCGTTGGCCCTGTCTGGGGGTCTGCCTGCTCCGTTCTCTGTCTTTGCAGAAGGGAGTTGCTATTTACATGTTGCATGTTGCAGTGGTGCCTGTTGCTGCTGCTGCACGTGAGCATTGGTACCGTGTTTCACAGTGGCGTGTCCTGGTTCCTGTGTCCGGTTGTGGAGTGGCACTTTGCTGCCGTTTTGTGCCTGGGGATTGCGTGGGGGTTTTTCTGTCCCTGCCTGATTGTCCACCCCTGGTTGTTATCCTGGGGTTTTTGTGCTTCTGCTCTTTCTTCCTGCCTCCTCTGCAGCAGGGGTGTTCTGCGTGTGTTAGGCATTTGTCAGCCTGTGTCCTGTGATGTGCTTCTTTGTCTCGGTCTATTGCAGTTGTTCGTACCCCTTGGTTCAGGTACTGTTCTGGCGGCGACCCTTCCGCCTTCTTTGGTTTCCTAGCTTGCACTGCCGTTTTTTTTTTTTTTTTTTTTGCGGTCTTGCGATGTCTCGCGTCGGACCCGTCGTTTCTGAACTCCTGGCGGGCTTGCATGCTTTGGGAAGTTTTTCTGTTCGGCAGACGTTCCATCTCCTTGTGCCGCCTGGGTTTCGGTGGTCATGCCCGAGATCTTCCCGCGGCTCCGCCTTTTCCTGGGCTCGGAGGGGCCTTGTCGGGGCTGATGTTCTGCCTCGCGGTCTCGCCTCCGATTGGTGGTCGGGTGGCTTCGTGGTAGGTGTCCCACCTGCGTGCTTCTCTTGGCGGCAGTATGGGGTATTTTGGCGGTCCTTCCTTTTCCTGTCCCTTCTTAGGTGGTTACTCTTGTTAGCTTGGTTTACTCTCGGCTTGGTTTTCTGGTGGGTGTTGGGGCCGTCGTCTTGCCACATACTGTCGCCTCTTTTCGTGCGGCGCGGGCGGAGCCGCTTCAGCTTGCTTTTGGTATTGGTGTTGCTTCTGCACCGTTAGTCAGCTGTCTTGTGCGTCGTTTCATCTCCGGCCTGTTCGTGCGCCGCTTGCACCATCCTGGTCTCTGGTCAGCGTGCTCTGTCTTCTCCTCGGTTGGTAGTGCCCCTTCGGTTCCGGTGTGTTTTTTCGTCGGCTCTTTCCTTTTGGCCTTTGCCTCTGGGGGTCGAGTCGCTGAGTTTTCTTGCTCCTTCGGTTTTAGCGTTTTGGTTGTTCGGCGGCAGCAGTCTCCATCTTTTCTGGCTCGAGGTGAAGCTGCTGCGTTCTGGAGGGGTCCAGGGTTTGTTGGTGCTTTGTTGGTTGGGCCGGGGGTGTCGTTTTGTGTTCAGTGGCGGCCCTCCGCTGTTGTTTGCATGCCACGGCGTTTGGGTCCTGAGCGCATTTTGCGTTGATCCGGTTCTGTTCTTCCCGCTTCGCGGGTGATAGTGTCCCGGGTGGTCAGCCGTGTTCTTGCGGCTAAGGTGCCTGTGTTCTTCCCTCATGCCTGTGGCGTTCGTGGCTTCGCTGCTCTCGCTGCTGTCTGGGCGACGTGGCCTTGTGGTCTTTCGGGCATGGATTTTTGGTGTTCGTGCAGGGGCCTTGCTGCTCGTTGTTCTCGTGTTGTTCCCAGGACTTTTCGGGGCTGTGGCGCCTTGGGTTGGCGTTTGCTGCCGGTTGTCTCGCCTCGTTGGGGGGTGCGTGGTGTCCGCCTCCCGGTTCTGTCCCTTTGACCTTCCTCTGTGGGTAGTTAGCTCCGGGGAGCCGACGGGGCTCCCCCCAGAAAACCAGCGTTGAATGTAATGGAACGCCATTTTCTGGGTGAGACCCGGAGGCTACCCGGCAACCCTCCCTCCCTCCGGTCGGCGGTTTTTCGCGTGTTTTGACATCCAGCCTCAGAACTGATGGGTGGATAGCCGGCGTGGGAGGTCTGGGGCTCCCCCTTCCCCCTCCCGGGGAGGGGGAGCTGCGCAGACAGCGGCGCGGTGACGTATGACGTCATACTAGTTTCCTTGTTTTCTGTTGAAGAGTTCTATCCACTAGTTCGGCTTTAGGTAGCAATTTTCACTAGAATAGGGGTTTGTTTTGGAATGCTTACCTTTCTGGATGCTTGACCCGGTCGATGGCAGACATAGAATGCTTCCAACCACACGGGGGTTTCTACAGGCCATTGCTCCCCTTGCCTCTCTGAGGGGGCCAGGTTCTGGCCGTGGTCCCCGGTAGGCCCTAGAACTCCATACATATGACTGATGCCAAAGTCTGACATTAGCATATCAGCCGGTAAAGCTCCGGGGAGCCTCCGGGTCTCACCCAGAAAATGGCGTTTCATTACATTCAACGCTGGTTTTTTAATTCATTGTGTCAGGGGACAGGAAGCCCCGAGTGTGTTCATACATATTAGGCTTTTATCGACGTCCCCCCCCCCAAGCCAAATTAGTGACCCTGCCCAGGATGCAACCCCACAACAAGCTGACTAACTCTTGAGTACCTACTCACTGCTAGGTGAACAGAGCCATTAGGTGAAAGGAAATGTGCCCAACCATTTCTGTCCCGCCCAAGATTCGAACCCAGAATTCTCAATTGTGCATCGAGAATAAACCCCCCCCATGTACTACCGGGGCCCCATATTAATAAATTAAAATATTGCGTCCATTCATTCAATAATTCTCACTATATAGCATTTATATACAGTATATACACAGGCTTAAATATAGGAAAGACCTGGGGTAAATATTGGTTCGGTAATAGGATTGTTGATTTGTGGAACCAATTACTGCGTAACATAATAGAAGTAGGGTCCCCTTGATGTTTCAAGTGTAGGTTGGACATATATATATGAATGAGAGTAGCTGGATATAAATCGAAGCTGCCTCGTATGGGCTAATAGGCATTCTGCAGTCTGCAGGTCACTGTGTGTGCTGCCTGCAGGTCACAGTGTGTGCTGCCTGCAGGTCACAGTGTGTGCTGCCTGCAGGTCACAGTGTGTGCTGCCTGCAGGTCACAGTGTGTGCTGCCTGCAGGTCACTGTGTGCGCTGCCTGCAGGTCACTGTGTGCGCTGCCTGCAGGTCACTGTGTGTGCTGCCTGCAGGTCACTGTGTGTGCTGCCTGCAGGTCACTGTGTGTTGCCTGCAGGTCACAGTGTGTTGCCTGCAGATCACTGTGTGTTGCCTGCAGGTCACAGTGTGTGTTGCCTGCAGATCACTGTGTGTGCTGCCTGCAGGTCACTGTGTGTTGCCTGCAGGTCACAGTGTGTTGCCTGCAGATCACTGTGTGTTGCCTGCAGGTCACAGTGTGTTGCCTGCAGATCACTGTGTGTGCTGCCTGCAGGTCACTGTGTGTGTTGCCTGCAGGTCACTGTGTGTGCTGTCTGAAGGTCACAGTGTGTGTGTTGCCTGCAGGTCACTGTGTGTGTTGCCTGCAGGTCACTGTGTGTGCTGTCTGAAGGTCACAGTGTGTGTGTTGCCTGCAGGTCACTGTGTGCGCTGCCTGCAGGTCAAGTGTGTGCTGCCTGCAGGTCAAGTGTGTGCTGCCTGCAGGTCACAGTGTGTGTTGCCTGCAGGTCACTGTGTGCTGCCTGCAGGTCACTGTGTGTGCTGCCTGCAGGTCACTGTGTGTGCTGCCTGCAGGTCACAGTGTGTGCTGCCTGAAGGTCACAGTGTGTGCTGCCTGAAGGTCACTGTGTGTGCTGCCTGCAGGTCACAGTGTGTGCTGCCTGAAGGTCACAGTGTGTGCTGCCTGCAGGTCACTGTGTGCTGCCTGCAGGTCACTGTGTGTGCTGCCTGCAGGTCACTGTGTGTGCTGCCTGCAGGTCACAGTGTGTGTTGCCTGAAGGTCACTGTGTGTGCTGCCTGCAGGTCACTGTGTGTGTGCTGCCTGCAGGTCACAATGTGTGTTGCCTGCGGGTCACTGTGTGTGTTGCCTGAAGGTCACAGTGTGTGTTGCCTGCGGGTCACTGTGTGTGTTGCCTGAAGGTCACAGTGTGTGTTGCCTGCAGGTCACAGTGTGTGCTGTGTGTGTGCAAATGCTGATAACACTGCAGAGATACACAAAAGTTGAGACTTGATATGGAGGCGACATCATGTATGCAAAAGGCTCTATCCAATGTAAAAAAAAAACATGCCTGGGTTTTATAACTGATATCAACACGAGCGTGACAGGTTTTGAAAGAGAAATTTACAATATCCCCATGTACTCAGCCCCGGGTCCAGACTCAAGGAATTCAATAGTTATAAAGAAATGCAAAGTGCCAGTAGCACAGGCACTCAGTATAGTGTGGAGGAAGAGCTTGGACACGGAGATACCAGATGTGCTTAAAACAGCAGACATAGCCCCTCTACACAAGGGAGGGAGCAAAGCATTGGCAAAATTTTTTAGACCAGTTGCACTAACGTCCCACATAATAAAAGTATTTGAGAGAGTGATCAGGAGTCTGGTCACTAGTTTCATGGAAACTAAATACCTCCTCAATCCAGGCCAACATGGATTTAGAGCAGGAAGATCATGTCTCTCACAACTACTTGACCATTACAACAAAATCACTGAGGCAATAGAAGAAAAACATAATGCAGATGTGGTATACACAGACTTCGCAAAGGCATTTGATAAATGTGACCATGGAGTTATAGCACACAAAATGAGGTCAATAGGAATAACTGGTAAAGTAGGATGCTGGATACTCGGTTTTCTGTTGAACAGAACACAGAGTAACAGTCAACCATATAAAATCGAGTCCAAGTGCAGTTAAAAGCTCAGTACAGTGGTACCTCGGAACACGAGTGTCCCTGTATGCGAGTTTTTCAGAATACGAGTAGGATTTCCTCGGAAAAAGTGTCTCGGAAGGCGAGGGTTACCTCAGAACACGAGTTTGTTGATATGTGTACAGGCCAACTAGCGCATAGTGGCACGGTGATCGGGCCCCAGTTTACCAGTGTCTCGCGCCCAGTGACTATCCCGCCTGAATTCTTCACAAGGATTTACAGTTTTTTGTCGTTTTTTTGGCCATTTGAGCATAAAAGTTGTCATTATATATCTCGCCAGGGGTCTCAAGAAAGCCATTGATAAGGTTCAACCTAAGAAAATAGCTGTGAGTAGAGGCAGTACAGGATGTCCCTTCTTGATTAAGAAAATGTGTGATGTATGGGAAGAACTGCAAAGTCTTGTTGAAAAAACTCACCCAGATAAAGCTGTAGCAGGCCGTTGCATTCACCTTTTAAATGACAATGTGATGTCTTACTACAGACAAGTGTTAAAATGTAGGAAAAAACAAGTTTCTTTAGACAGATTCTTAGTAAGACAAGCAAGTCCTAGTGGTATGCAGGCAAAATGTGCCAGAGTGTGCATACCAGTGAAGTCCTCACTGCCTGATGTTATAATGGAAGGGGACTCCCAAACAGTAACACCTCTCCTCCTCCCTCCTCCTCATCATCTTCCATACACCAACAGCAGTCCTCAGCAAGGGTAAGTAA